>NC_056739.1:470923756-471116256 GCF_019279795.1 Protopterus annectens
TGTGTGTGCTCCCGGGGGGGGGGGGGGTGAGCACCATCACCTGAGGTGGTTCCACCTGAAGATAGTGCAGGACCAGCAGATGATGATGTTCTGGGCTGGATCCTAGATGTGCTGTGGCCTTGTAACATGGCCAGATGAGGTGGGAGAGGTAGTTCTGCTGGGAACAGCCTTCCCAAACATGCTATCATGTTGCAGTTTTAGAACATATGTGGGTAGCAATAGTCCACACAATCTAGGATTAGTTATAACAGCTTGCATAGATATTCCCATTAACACAAAACACCAGATTTGGAGCAGTCACATAGCAAACAGAGCACATGCATATATGGAACTATAGTGGCCCTTACAATGGCATGCAGGTGACGTTGCTAGCAACAGGCCACCAATGATTGTTTTTCAACATGGAACATGAATAGAAACACATTTCAATATTGTTCATACAATAGGATATATGTCCCAACAGTAGGTTTGGTGTAAACATACCCATTGATTTGTGTGTTCACATTGTTGTTGCAGATATGTTGGGGGGGGAGATGTCAATTAACAACTATTATATCCTTGCAGTATGAGGTCTTCAGACCCTTTTTTTCCTCTTTATGTCTTTCAGGTACCATGTCCAGTGTATTCCCCCCAGGAAAATGATGTTATCATTAACAACCTGGTGCAGCACCACCAAACTCTCTTTGGCCATACATTCCATGATCTGCAGGAGAGGACTGTCCTATGGAATGAGCTCATCCACAGGGTAAACGAAGTCGGCCTGCATAACAGCAGTTATGAGCAGGTCCGACATCGCTGCACTGACCTTATCCACCATGCCTGTCAGTGTGCTGCTGCAGTTAGGAGGGACCAGCTAGCCACAGGTGGGGGTCATGCCATCTAGCCCCCCCTGCCACATGCTGAGGAGCTCCTCACCAGCTTTGGGGCACCTTGCCCTCCAGCAAAGCCAAGAACCAGCTGATAGCATTGTGGAGGTGGGTGCTACCCACAAAATGGATGAGGAGCATGCAGGTAAGGCCACAGGGCACATCAGTAAACCACTGTTGCTTATCCATCTGCATCTGTAAACTTTCTTCATGCATATGTCAGATAACATAGTCTGTTGCTGCAGTGTAATAATGAACAGATGTGCGTAATCTGTAGTATTGTGGGTTTGTACTCTTGATGTACTGAAATGCTGCTCCCACCCTGTACCAATGCCACAGGTGTGGCTACTGGCATCACATCTCTCACACAACTATGTAGGTCCCTCTGATATACCTCTGAGGCAACAGCCTGTAGCTGGTGAGTATAGTGTTTTTTGTTCAGGTTTGCCAATACACCGGCTATGTTATGACCATGTTATTTGCCATGCACACATTTAATACACCTACCCATAATGCATGCTGTACATGTTCACTTATTGTTGCTGTTAATTGCACTGCATCACAGTGGTCACCATTGTGGCATATCTGAAGAGTATGTAAGAGTCCTGCAATATAACTAACAACCTATCATTGCAAGATGTGTGCACAGAGATGAACATAATGGTGGGACAAATGGCCTACAGTAGGAACATGTCTGAAACATTACCCTTATACAGTGGCTACAACAGTGTATATACCACTATTATAATGGCAACTGTTACAGATCTACACAACGGCATATCACAATACCATATTACACAACCCTTACAACCTGTAATGTGATCTTAACATGAGCAATGAATGTGTAATATAGAATCCTATGTTAGGACAGCAAATATGGGGAACACATACCTTAACAAACACTGGAAGCATATATGTGCACACACTCCAAATAACATATTGTGGAACCAGATTTTGAGGTACTGACAGCATTCACTCTTCATGAGTATGCATCTTCCATCAAGTGTAGGTCCTCAATGTCACACCAAGAAATGGTCTGCTGTCCAAGATGCATGTCCATGACATTTGGCCACTCACCTGTAACAGAGGCAATAGTAGCTTGCACACATCTTACAAACCATGGAATGGATCCCATATCCAACAGTTAGCACTCAGGAATGGGAGATGTAGCCTTACCTCACCACTGCATATACCATGGCAAACAGAGCAGACAGTCATGCATGTAACGAGGAAGTATGGGAAAACATTAATGTAGAAAAAAAACAGATGGCCATTCAAAACAGATAATGACACATGTTACAAACTGGTCATGGAGGCTGCCTAGAAACATGCCACAACACTGAGGGAGTTACAAGAATGTCTAGCAAGTATTACCTGTGCAGTACTTGTGCCAACAATCACCTGGACTCTGCATAAGTGTAGCCTATGGGTTAGGGTAATCAGATGGGAAAGTTGTTCCACAGGAAACATCATCCAGGGCTCTCTATAGGTAGCATATGCATGACATCAAAAGTCCACCAAAGGCATGTGTTGCAAGTCCCCCAAAGGCATGTGTTGCAAAGTGTAATGGTGTACCAAGACCAAGTCCGAAACCTACAGACAGTATTAATAAAGATACATGTGCTGCACAAGTAACACCTCAATTTTTGTGTATTAGAGACCTAGTAAAGTTAAAGAGCCAAGGGGAATGCTGAGATTTTACTCTGCCCATTCTGGGTTAGGCAAGAGAATTAAGTGTGTTAAGGAAGATGGAGTTAAATTTAAGTACTGCTTCATCCAGAGGTAGAGTAAATAAGAAGGACCAATCTATAGCAAGGAGATAGTTGTTAAAAATCTCAGGGTTAAAGTTAGTTAGCTTATGGCATTCTTTAAATTTACGAGGTCTAGAATAATGGGGGGAGAATCTTTGGATACAAATTGAATTATGATCACTTATGGACTCTGGTAGGGATTGAGGGTAGTGATATAGATGAGGATTAGAAACAAGAATCCGGTCAATAATAGAACATGAATTAGTGGCTTTATGTGAAAAGTAGGTTTATGGTGAAAATTTGCCAGTTGCCCAGCACAGTCTCTTAGGACCCTTCCCAGAATGTTATCAGGACCAGTCACTTTTCTCGGATTTATCCTCCACAGAGTTCTATGGACAGAAGTTGGATTTCGGCTGAGCAATTCTTCATTCTGGCTTGTTGGAGCTTTCATTGATTTTGAGCTGTATGCTTCTTCAAAGCTGCTGAAATATATGTTGAGCTTGTTCATGAATTCAGTGCTGTCCTCACACCAAGAAGAAGTGGGCTTGTAATCCGTTATAGCCTGAATTTCTTGGCACAGTCTTCTCGCATCCTTTTCGTCACAGAAGTGATTTTGGAGTTGCTGACCATATGCCTTTTCACCTCTCTCACACCATTTTTAAGATTCGCCCTGGTGTGCCTAAGCTCATCCTTGTTTCCCTCCTTGAAGGCAGCATTCCTCACTTTCAGAAGCTCATATACTCTACTTGTGAGCCAGGCTTTCTGGTTGGCTGGTGTGATGATGCACTTGTTGACTGCTATATCATCTTTGCATTTGGATATGTAACCCAACACAGACTGTGTACTCCCCCAGGTTGGTCTGCTGATTTAAAGTGGCTGTCTCTCTGGGCATATTCCAATCTGTGCATTCAAAGCAATCCTGGAGTTCTGATACTGCTCCCTCTGGCCATATCGTCATTTGCTTTTTGGAGGGCTTTCCTCTGGTTAGTAATGGTCTGTATGCTGGAACTAACATGATAGAGATATTGTCTGAGTTGCCCAGGTGTGGATAAAGGCAGTTTAACATTGGTGTATACTTTATCCATTGTGTTCTCACCCCTGGTTGTAAAATTCACATGTTGGTAATAGTGAGGAAGGACTGACTTCAGGTTGGCCTGGTTGAAATCTCTTACCATTATGTCCACATTTTCTGGATTATGATTTTGCAAATCACTGATCTCTTTGTATAGGGTAGGAAATACTTTTCTAAGCAGGAAAGTAAGTTTAAAGAATAAAAATAATAAGTGAAAAGTTTTTCCCCTAAGGAAACTTATGCATCCAGCAACAGAACAGTACAAGCCAACTGATGATCCTCTAAAGCTCGCAGACAAGATATCTCTTTTTGTGATAGGAAAGATCTGAAGGGCTTAATGCCCAAACTATTCTTTTAGTCATCTCATCTTGAGCTGACTAATGGTTTGAGCATGTGGAAGGTGCCATGAAGCTTTGGAAAATGGATGGTTATTATATAGTAATATGCAGGATATAACCCATATAGTTTGGGCTATTGTAGCAGGGTTCAATATGATGAACACAGAAATTTCTTGAGCAAAAGGAAAGAGAGAGAGAGAGAGAGAAAGAGAGTAGCAGAAAAAAGCCAGTGTTGGTGTGAACTGGTCATGGCACAAGTGAGAGAAAAAGAGAAACAGAATGAGGGAACTCATGAAGCTTTGTCACGTGCATGTGAGTAGTAGGGGGAAGCAAAGTCCTAGATACCAAGATAAGTATTAAATTATTTCCACCATATAAAGAGAGAAAGCATGTATTCAAAGCCAAATTGATCAATACAAAAGGATGAGGTTTTAATTTCTCAGCTCACAGGTAAAACCACATATGTGGTTTGTCACATTTCAGATTTTGATTGTGTTGACTATAGTAATGCGTCTTTTTAGAATGTTTTAAGCTTACACCTGAAACTTGTGAAAAAAAAGTTACAGAACGTAGAAAAACAGAAGTGTGCTAGAAATAAAACTGGAGAAATAAGCAATTTTATTGGAGTCCCTATTAAATCAGCGAAAGTTTAAAATAGTGAATGGTGTTTAATCGAGCCTTTAATATCAAAACAGAGAAATCCTGAACACATGGAACAGCGATTTTTTTTTTCCCAGGGGAAAAAAAATCACTGGGCCATTTTCGGAATTTCACTGTTTCCTCTACTGCGGTGCCATCTCGAAGTTGGTATATTTAAGTAGGGGAGTATGAGGGCAAAGCCCCCCAATTTATTTTGTGTTTGTTTTTTTCCTGAACAGCGATTTTTTCCCCTGAGAAAAAAGTCGCTGTTCCGTGTGTTTGACCTTTTGGTTTTTCAACTTTTAAGGGTTGATTATACAGCATTCACTATTTTAAACATTCACTGTTATAACATAGACAATTTTATTGATGGGTAAGTGGATGTCAAGTTAAGTTTGAAATACAGTCAAACCTTACAATTAGAAAAAAGCATTGAGTACTTGCCTGATGATATGAGGATCTGGTTGACATATGGAAAAATGCATCGGCTGAAGAGATGCATACACATTCAGGTGACATCTCTTTATTGAATAAAGAGCTATTTCACAACAGAGTTCACTTAGAAGTAAACATGGGTATAAGAGAACCCAAGATAGTTGTGGAAAGCATCACATCAACATCCACATGCAAAGAGCAAAGTCAATTTTCCAATACATTCCTATGTCCTTGGATTAAATGTTTGTAATGAAACTAAATTGGAAACATATGGTCCAAATAGCCACAGCGACACAGAGGGATCATAAAACACATGCTGGATTAACAGTGATAGTACTGGGTTATACTGAAACTGCAGTAGCACCAGATAATCACAGATGCCTTTAGCCTATTCAGATGGAAAGTAAATAAACTACTGTTAGGAGGGATACTGCACCATATATAATTTATTTTAAGCCTGCAGTTGTTAGACAGGGGCATTACTTGCCTGGCCAGTCCTCTCCAGTTATGTCCATGGGTGGGATACATTTTCATGTGCCATTGATCAGAGTTCAATTAACTAAGAACATGGGTGAGGAGACAAGTTAGTGGCACTTTTTCATGACACCTAGCAGACGTCCTGATAGGAATCAACCGCAATTATGTTGTATATTGTAAATGCAGCTGGACATGTCCAGGTATGGAGAAAAGCAAATAAGAAAGGTATAACAAGGAGAACCAGTCAGAACCCACACCTTCATTTGAAGACAGCTATGTGATAATTTGATAAAAGAGCATGGTAAAGCAATAAGCCTGAATCGGTTTACTATTAAATGTTCGAATGCACTCCGTGCGAACGGCGACCCCATCGACGCGTTTGCGCGAACCGAAACACCGAAACCATTTCGATAGCGAACCGAAACCGCGAAACTCCGACGATCGACATTACCGGCCGCGCAACACCTCCACACCCATGCTACCATGGGTCGGATGGGGGCGAGATTTTGCCGTTCGCACATCTGGGCGTCGGTGTAGTGACGTTCGCAGTTCCGCGTTCGGGCAATGCGCGTCGCACAAAACGGGATCGACAATTTGATAGTAAACCGCCTGAATCAGAGCTGCAAGTGTCAAACAGCACTGGATGAGGGATATTTCACAGGAAGGGATAGTTGTTAGAAGTAAACTTAAATCTGATTATCATTTGTCAAAAGATACTAAATGTCCTGTTAAAGGGGAACTGGGGAAGAATATGAAGAGAATTTTGTTTTAAGATACCACTCTGCAAACCATAAGGAAGTAGCCAAGGAAGTTTAAAGATTTCAATGGCAGTGGAAGTCTGTATACAGGAGCCAAACGTTTTTTCTCCAGAGAACAATCTTCTGGATGAGGGCTACAAGATGAAATAATACAACATTTGGTTATCCCAACAGCCTGTCATCTGTCAGTTCTGACTATAGCAATTGATAATCTTTTTTTTTTCTCAGTCCTTATATGCATACAGCATACAAAGAAGAGTCTTGTGAAAAAGATAGTCTGACTTTGTCAGACCTGCTGAATTTTTTGTGGAAGTGCTAATGGGTAAAGGGTTTAAAAAGTACCCTTACAATCCACAAGTAGTTTAACGGTACTCTTAAGATCATGCTGAGAGCATTCACTGATTAAATTCAAGTGGAAATGTGTCCAGTATCTGTCCCATCTCATCTTTATAAACAGGGAGGTGCCTGAAGAATCCACAGAGTTTGTCATTTGATTTAATTGATGACCATAGGGTAAGTAGGCCTCTAGACATCTTAATGATCGGGAAGTTGAAGGGGATTGTTATTGAGTCTGCTTTGAAATATTCACTGAATTTTAGGAACAAGCTTGTCATGCTCTTTGGTGTTAGTGTAGGAGCACTTAGCTAAAGCAGAAGAGCAGGAAAGGATTTAATATGGAGGTACACTGACACCATTAGAATATAATATCACAAAAAGGGAATAGTATACCTTTCAACCCTACATCATTATGAGGAATGTTCTTCATTTTGAATAATTACAAATTCTATGTTCTGTGCTGTTCGATATTGGGTCTGTCAAACATCCATTGTTATTTTTTTAAGAAAAAATCATTGCAAACAATATTGTATAATTATTAATTTGTTGAAAGAAAATTTTATATGTTTGAAGCATATAATTAACCATACTATGAGCTTCTTAACTGAAGTTGTCAGAAATTGCTGTGCATTTTGTCTGTTTATTCAAGATAGATAGGTAATGTTCCATACTTTGTTGACAGAATATTGAGAGCTGTAGGTAATTGTGCTTATTCCTATTTAAAAAATGTTAAGGCATTATAGAAGGATCTTTTCATTACTATAAGGAATAGTATAATAAGTATGCAATGAAGCTGCCAGGTAGGAAGCAGAAACACACACTTCACTCTGTTAATATGATGAAGGCCTTCAATAGTAGTCACTGGTAATTAGTATTTACAGTGAATTTCAGGAGGAATTATAGGGGGGGATCTTGCAAAAGACCTCAGTGAAACTTAGTTCGATATAAAGCTAAAGATTTTGTCATAGTAGCTATTCCTTGCCCAGATTCAGGAAATCTGAGCAGTATTGCAAGAGTTTGGTAGCATATATTGCTAAGCCAGGATATACCCAACTGGAAGAGCATCGTGCTGATAAGGAACTCAGTAAACAATTTAAAGAGCAGACTTAATTGCAGCAGTGAATGCATGCCATTTCAAGATAGCAACAAGGTTTTACTCTAACATCAAACATGTAGAAATTCTTCTAAGTGAAATAATACAGTGATTCTTTCAATAGAAATACGCTTTCACCCAATCTATGTTTTTTGGGGTTTCAAGAGAATTTGCTTGTATTCTGGAAGTGTGTGTGGGGTGGAATATAAAAAGTAAACAGTTATACCTTTCATTACTAAAAGAAAATTGTAGAATTTAGAAGGTTTCTTTTAATAATAATATCGAATGATTTTGCTATTGCCTTGTTCACAGTTTGCTTTACAACATGCTCTAACTCATCAAGTAACAAAATGTTTATGCATTCTATGTTTTAAGGAAAGATCTATTCTGTTTGCTAACCTCCACAGAGTATATTGAACCAGAGGTGCTGCTGTGCTTTTCTTTTTTTCTCCCCTGCTGATTTTTAAGCCTCACTTGCCCCCCCCCCCCGTAAGAGCTGATAATGGATCAGTCACATGCAGCCATTTTTCTCTTTGCATGGCCGTAACCCATCCCTAGAGGCTGACCTATGTATCCATGTCACTGCAGGGGTCATCCTATACTTTTTCCATAGTATGTGCATGCTGCTACATATAGATACCCCCTGAGAGCTATAATCACTGGCCTGAGATAGCCACTGATATTGACAATGTGCAATCCTCCACTTGTACAAGACCAATCAGCTGAGCAGAACCACATATACTTCTCACCTGGAGATCTAAGCCATCATAACCTGTTCACTTCCAATTTCTCAGCCCAGCCCTTCGAATATGCAACTTATTCATCGATTATTCATCAATATGGGGTTGTTTAGGTCATTTTCAGAAACTTTTTTTTAATATCTGTGACTGTTTTATTTTCATTCTTAGACTACAGTCAGCTATGAGAAATGAAATATCAGATGCATTTTTTTTCTGTCATCAATCTACCAATAAGTAACTTTTGGTTTTTTCCCTATGCACCTGCTGCAATGCTGTTTTTGTGTATAATAAGACATTTTTAAGAATTTTTATTTGTTCATTTGTAAATGCTTGTGGCTGATGTATTGTCTTATTAATGAAGGATATCAATGCAGCATTGGTCTGACAGTTGGTGTCCATCTTTTTTGAAGGGAGACTGTTTGGATATCAGCTATTATAATTTAATGGCTGTTGACTCACTGGGAAACTCCTCCATATATTGTGATTTATTTTATTTATACTGTGTTTTACCTAAATTCTGCTTTAATTGCATATTTAAACTAGGAAAGAGACCACAGATGTGTCTCTTCTGAGTCACGCAGTAATTAAAATGTTCCCCATCTACCCTGTTGTGTTTTTAAACTCAACTGTCTTTCTACTTACCTGCCCCTTAATTTAATTTGACCACATATCTCCCTCCCTCTCATTTTTCATTGGCTATTGTGAGCATGCACAACTTTATCATTTTGTGAAATCACTCCCCTTCAGCTATTTAAATTTATTGGCCATCCCACTGTGTTCCATAAAACTGCCCCCTTCCATCTATATTGCTCTTTTAAAATTAGTGGCTCTTCACTTAGGTAGCTTAAGCTTAAGTCACCCCCTCTTTCATAATTAACTGCTTAGTGCACACTGCAGCTCGTAGGGTATTAAATCATTTTTTTTCTATATTACCTTTAAAATCTGCAACATCTGCTTCAAGACCACTAATTACTGGAGAGCCCACATTCTGACTCTCCGTAGTAATCTTGCGATTAGTGCTTCCGTTTTGCTCCTGGTGAGAGAAAGAGCATGGAGACATTATTTTCTGGAGACTGATGATCATTGGAAAGCCTAATAACTGCTTCATAAGCACCAGCTTGGAATTTCTGTTTATATTTTTCTCCTGGTGAGAGAAAGATTAGAGTGCATAGATTCCTGACTGTTTCTGATTTGGCAGTGAGCGTCTATGTTTTACCTTACTGATTGGTCTGGTTGCTATTCAAGGCATCTACCAGGAAAAGGCTACAACAAGCCTACAGACCCTTGCATCATCCAGAACAAGACTAGGGATCATCAAAGAGCCTGTGGCCTGCTTCTCATCTTGGGATTGGTGATACTGTTTTGCTTCTGGTGATAGAAGAAGCAAAGGAGCATTGTATCCCAGCAGCATAAAGTTGTGGTGAGGCCAGCACTAGTAGTAGCCAGGCCATTCAGGTGACTCCCCTCTTTTCATCATTCTTGACAAGCTAATTCTTTCTTTTCAGAAAATACTGCTTGATTTCCTGCTGTCTAACCTAATCTTAGAATTTCTGCCTAAATACTTCCTCCATAAACAATCAAGGTCTACTTATTAGTTTCCCCTCAGGTGTTTGGTAATGCCCTGTATAGATACAGACACCTTGAGTTGACATTTTTCTTGTAAAATCAGCACTGAAACTTCAGCAATACCTAGTTGCACACATCACAACTAGTTTGCAGTGACAAACACCTCCTCTAGAGCTACAAACCAGATACTCCTGACATTACTTTATATTCTCATTCCAACTGTCTAATCAATACAAAAGTGCTTTTTGTCATGGATATGAACTTTCCCAGTATCTCTGTTACCAGCTTGATGAATATGGGCATCCTGAGGCAAACTTAAAATTGTCTCATGTTTACACAACCAGTTAGTTCTCAAACAAACATATATGTGCAAGATGTATTTACACAATGCCACTAGAGGCAAAGCTCTCACATAAAAGCACTCATAATATCAATGAGGTTGTCAGTAGTGCATGCTGCACCCATCACACACAATTCAAAGTAGACACACACACACACACACACATATCTATATATATATATATATATATATATATATATATATATATATATATATATATGCTGAGGTACTTAAATGTAACTTTCCTAAACCTCAAAGACCTCCTAAATGAAGTACACAAAACAAATACCCTCAGGAGCCCCAAATTCACTATTTCAAAACAATATCTACATCAACACATACAACCACGTCTCATGGAGCCTATACTTCTAAGCTCATAAGGCAAGCTACCACATAATCCAACAGTCTGGTCATTATAGACTCCATTGTGACACACACTGATATCCCACTCATCAGGCTGAGTAGGAGAAAATCATGGTCAGTTGCTTATCAGGGGCCAGGATCTGCCACATTACACATGCACTCAGATCACTGGACCACATGCACCAGTATGACACAGTAATAGTCCATGTTGGTTTAAATGACCCGAGACAGTCCTCCCTAGAGTATATGAAGAGAGACATCTTGGAGCTCTCAGAATATGTGTCTTGGGGGGGTATGAGCCTAGCACTGAGCAGTATTTTACCTTCTCCAAGGATGATGCCACAATACAAACAAAGTTTCTGGTGTCATTCTAAAGGGTGAAATATTTGTTAGCATGGAAGGAGATGGTGAACTGATCACGCTGCTTTGTCATGGATGGTCTGTACCACTCCACTATAGACTTTCAGATATTAGCTAAAACATTGTCCTCCGCATAGTGCCTTTTTCAGCCAAGGACAAACTGAAAGTACTTCTGACATAGCAAATCAAACCAAGAAATCAAAAGATATTACTGCTCAGTGCTAGGAATCTAAACAAAATACTCCACTCCCTAGAAGCTCTTTTCACTCTAGGAAATGCTGAAGTCTGTCTGATCACTGACACATGGTTGAAAGCTGTGGAGAGCACTCCGATAGTGAAAGGCTATAATGCCTTCCATTCATTTAGACCAGCTACTTATAAACAGGGACTAAAGGTGAAGGTGTCTCAGTTTGCATCAAAAATAAATATACCCCAAGGCTGGTCAAACAGGACAATGCACTTGAGCTTCTTCATGTTCAAATCACCATAGACACAATCCCACACCACTTCCTTGCAAGTTATAGGTCCTCATCTATGACGCAGGAAACCCATACCATGTATTTAAACTTATTAGAAACACTCATCATTGAAGCCCATACCATATTCATGGGCTACTTTAATTACCCAACAAATAAACACCAAATGTACAGGCACAGAGATTCCTGGATTTTGCAAACACAAACTCACTGGATCAGATTGCTAATACATACAACCAGAGGTGCAACCATACTGGAACTGGTCCTCACCAATATGGGAGATTGCTGCATTCTCCCTAGTGCAATGTCTTCTCTGGTAGGGTTAGACCACAAAATGGTCTCCTTTGAAGTAAAAATAAAACTTGGAAACCCAGCCAACCCTGGAATATTTAGGAACTACTAAGGCTAACTTTCTACTATTTAGCGATAACCTGGAAAAAATTCATGCCCCAATAAACCCTGAGAACACTGCTGCCTAAGTGGAACTGTTCACAGGAACCCTAAACAAGTATACTAATAACTGCAGAGAGGCAGCTATACAGATCAGGAAGAAGTACAAAAACAAAAACAAAAACAAAAAAACAAGCCACCCCTTTGGAATCACAACATCAATAAGATGTATAACAGAAAGAAGAAAGTCATGACAAAAATTAGGAGATGAAGAGGTGCAGCACCTAGCAGGATAAAAACACTCTCATCAAACTAAATAAATGACTCAGAGGACAAGTAAAGTCTACCAAAGCCATATTTGAAGTACATTTGCCCTCTCATGCCAAAGGACAACCACAAGGCATGCTTTAACTATGTCTGCAACATCATAGGCAATGCACAATTGTGTGGAGAGTGCATTGTTAATGGAGCCACCTATACTGATCCATAAAATATAGTAAACCTATCAGCTGATAAATTCACCTCCAACTTTATCCCTCTGTCCCCCTTCCCAACCTTCCCTCAAGAAATATCATTGAATATAGCTCCCTGTGCTATCACTAGGGAACTAGTCCTTAATGCTCTTTATAAAGGCCAAAAACACTACATTAATGGGAGCAGACAATATTCCAGGATGCCTTCTTAATAGCATGAAATATAACCTCTCATGCCCTCTGTAATTGCTATTTAACCATAGCCTCCAAACAAGTTTTGTGCCTCATGAATGGAGAATAGCAACAGTCATCCCTCTGCACAAAGTTGGGCCATCTACAGACCCTGGAAACTACAGACCCATAAGTCTCACTAGCTCATATGCAAAGCCATGGAAAGAATTATCATGGAAATGATCAGTAATGACATAGAAAACGTTCTGACACTGGACCTAACCCAGTTTGGTTTCATCAAGAGCAGGTCATGTCTACTCAAACTGTTGGACTTCTCTGAGAAGGTTACCAAAGCAATTGATAAGGGCCAAATGGTTCACACAGGGCATTGTTGACAACCTCAAGTGTGTAGGTACAAACCCATATATCACCCAGTGGATACCTGTCTGGCTTACAGACAGGACCTGGAAAGTTAGAATTGTGGAGTACACCTCTACAAAAAGGCCAGCCAGAGGAGGAGTCCCTCAGGATTGATCCTGTGACCACTCCTTTTTAGCATTTACTTCTCTGAAGTCAAGGCCAATGTCAGTGGCCTCTGGCTGACTAAATTTGCAGATGATCACAAATTAGGAGGGGTCATTGAATCCACCACTGACACAAATGTTCTCCAGGAAGTGCTGACACAGATACATTACTGGTGTAAGAGTCATGGAATAAAACAAAATGCCAAGAAATGCATAATAACATCCTTTGGGAAGTTATCCAGCCTTGGTAACTATAATATTGACAGCACACTCCAAAGAGTTGACCCAGTAGTCACATGGGCAGTAATCTAGCCTTTGGCAATCATGTGTCTATAGCACTGAGGAAAGCATTCTACGTTGTGCAACTTATATACAAAGGTATGGCATCTATGTCCAAGGAAGTCATTGTTCCACTGTATTCAGAGATCATCAGCCCTATCATTGAGTACAATGACCCCTTGGTATGTACCTAACCAGGCATATCCAACAGTTGGAACATCCACAGAGGCTCCTCACTAAAGCAATACAGGGCATAAGTAACATGTCCTATGCATACCACCTCAAGGCTGTATCCCTGTAGTCTGTCTCCTATAGGCTGTAGAGGGAATATCCAGACCTCGCTATGACAGGTGTCCTGCATATCCTCAAAACAAACAGCACCAGAGTTACCCATTCTAAAGATTTAAACCTTGCCTGTAATATAAATACGACTGGCTGGAGAGACAGATATGTATCCCAGAGAATACTTCTCTGAAACAGGCTCCCCATCCATGTGAACAGAGATCCTCCCTAATCCAATTCAAGTGTAACTTGGACAATTGGATGGGGAACAGGAATTTCATCCCTGGTTTGGTACCTATGTCTCTAATGGACACAAGCAGCCTGTAAATGGTTCATTTCCAAGGCCCCTGCTTGTAAATGTTTCATCTTCCAAGCCTCTGCTTACACTTATCAAGGGTACATGAACTTGTCAGAGATTTGGGATGCATAGCTAGGCTTAAAAAGGCTCTTGTGGTCATTAGCTTAGTAAATACTAATGAGCCTATAACTGATATCCTTGTAACAGAGTAATCACATGACTGGCAGCAGTGGGTACTGTTACTGGATAGTTATTAACTAACCCAACACAGTGAGTGTTTTTGGATAAGAACATAGTTTGGCTAAGTCTCGGCTACTGCTGCACAATTGTACTGGATGGCACCAAGTGCATACTGCAATAGATAAAATCCTGGGAAGTCACTGATTGTAACCTTGTCCTGTAGATGATGATGTAAAGCTTATTTGGGTCTGATTTGTATCAGTTGTAAGCGTAACCCCATTGCAACAGCATACACTTGTCATAAATTCTTAATGTTAATCATCCCTTGCATACATGCTGGGTGCCAGTGGTGTGAATTTAGGTTCTGTAACACCTATACCTCCCACTTTATGGCAGTAGAGATTCATACCCAATCCAAGGTATAAAGTGATAATTACAAGGAGTGATTTGAGGTATGTGTCCCTGTTCCTGATGCATTTGGTATGACCAAAAGGATTTATACCCTCTTTTGCACATCATTTTTTAAATACCAACATTTTATTAAAACCCTTTTACTTTTCAGTAAGAAATATCAAATGTCATCAACACTGGAAAAAAGAGCAAGTACCAACAGATAAGCATCCCCAGAATAACATTCCTTGGAAATCAATTCAGAAATAAGGATCTTAGAAATCTCTCTCTCTGTCTGTCTGTCTGTTCAGGAGGTCTCACCAAAAGTATTTTGGTTATTTCATAGAGTATAAATATATTTTGCCTACCTAATACTTTTAGCTTGCATTTGTTTTAAGTATAGCTCTGTATTCTGTTCCTCTCCATGCCGCCTTCATTAACTCCTTACCCTTATTTCTCTCATGTAGTTTATGTATGAGTACATTCTGTCTTGTTTCAGTCTGACCTGTCTCATAGCCAAAATGGATCATCAGACCAGTCACCTAAATAGCATCCATACGAACAACAGAATATAATCAGCAGGATATAACACTGTCATAAAAATGAATTTCCATAATTTGCCAAAGTTGCTAAACTTTGAAAGGCATTCTTTAAACCTCTTCCTCTTCTACCTCAGTGTGTTATTCATGAAGAAATATATATTGGTCAGTGGCTTAGATGAAATAAATATTCATTTTATTTTTTCAAAGTGCTTTCAAATCCTTGTTATACTACTCACATCTGTATCTGTCTACTTTACAAGATAATCAGCATTATTCCTGTGGCTTAATCTGCTGTAGTCTACGCTAATTGTTTTAGAAATTAGGTTTTTGGGGAATGCATCTCAGTTATAGAGATCTTGACTCTGCTATTAGAATAACAGTTGTGGGAACCTTTTGAGCTGAAGCACATAAATACTGCAATGCAGTGAAGTGCTCCATCCCAGTACTCATGTACATAAATGTACATAAACAGTAACTCTTATCAGGTCAGCCGTCTGTCTTATATCTTTAAGTATTTCAGAAAACAAGGAAGAACACTTGGCACAGTTTTGAAGATGGACTGTAAATACTGGGGGAAGGAGCGGCTTTCATGCAGTGTCCTATAGACAGCTACTGTATAAAATAGCATTTTACTCTTAGGTATTGAAATATATCACATAACCACCAGTGGCTTAATTCTGAATGAACTCTATAAATCATACCTCTCAACCTCTCAGTGCAAGAAATCTGGACAAAGCCAAAAACAATAGGGCGACAAAGGCCCAGAGATAGGGACAGATTTTAAATATTGCTCCTATAAACTTAAAAATTGCTAGAATAACAGGTTTTGCATTATTATGTATTTTCTTAAGGCTATGACGTCAGAAACTCAAATATTTGTCATTATTTAGTATTGTTTAGTGACTTCAGTCCTCAATGATTTGCCAGAAAACTACAAATTTTATGAAGAACAAACCAAAAATATGATGCAAGATAATTTGGTCATTCTGTGAAATTCTGGACAGTTGAGATGTATGCTATAAATTATTTTGAACTAGCACATTCAGGTTATGAAATGCTAGTAAAAGATGACTTTTTGGCCAATTAAGGCATAGTTATCTTCTGGAATGTGTTACAGTATGTCATTTATCATGGCCAAGTACCACAGGAAGTATATCACTCCTTATATTGCATGGTAGGTAGGTCATCATTTGTGGGATACTTACCTGTCATGTCCTGTTCACTGTTGTGGCATGAAATTACAATAATGCTCAGTTTTGCATACAGTGGTTAAGTGTAGTCAGGAAACGCATTATTGACTGATGTAAAGAATAAAGTGCTTATCTACAGCAAAGCATCTAGTGCAATAGTGCACATAGCATTTACTGCTTCTATTCATCTTTAATCTAAAATAGTCTTTTTCTTTTACTTTTTTTTGTTTTCTTTATATGATTTATAGATTCATAGATTCATAGATTATTACTATTGGGTTGGGAGGATGGCCTAATGGTTAAGGTGTTTGCCTTACAAACACAAGGTGCAGGGTTTGAGTCTCACAAGGGATAATTAGCTAGGCTTAAAATGGCTTGCAAGGGCAGTTAGCCTAGTAATAATCTATGAATCTATGAAAATAGTCTTTTTCTTTTACTTTTTTTTGTTTTCTTTATATGATTTTTAAAGCACCTCCTATTGGACTGTAATCACAGGATATAAATGTTGTTCAGGATTATATGATAAGATATACATGATAACCACATATTTGTCTAACTCTTTTTCATTTCTGTTTATTCTTTCCAAGATGCTGTGAGTTGCCTGAAATGTACAGAGGATTTTTGGTCCAATGAGAAACGAGATATGTGCATCCCCAAAATCCTGGAGTACTTGTCATATGAAGACCCTATTGGAGCATCCCTAGTTTTTTGTTCTAGTACCCTGACTGTATTGACAGTTTCCATTCTCTGCATTTTTGTTAACTTTAAGGACACTGCAGTTGTCAAGGCTAACAACCGTGAGCTCAGCTACTTTCTGTTGCTGTCTCTTACACTCTGCTTCCTTTGCTCCTTGTTGTTAATTGGTCAACCTGTGAAACTGAACTGCATGTTTCGTCAAGTGGTATTTGGTTTGACCTTTTCCCTTTGTGTGTCCTGTATTTTGGCTAAAACTGTCACTGTGGTGATTGCCTTTAGTGCTACGAAGCCGGGGAGCAGGCTGAGGAACTGTATAGGATCTAGAGTATCAATTTCCATTGTTGTTGTCGGATCACTGGTTCAGGTGATCATATGTTGTATTTGGTTGTCTGTATCTGCTCCATTCCCAGAACTCAACAAGACATCAGAAGATGGAAAGATAATCATTGGATGCAATGAAGGTTCAGTGTTTGCCTTCTGGATTATGCTGGGATACCTTGCCTTCCTAGCTGTTGTCTCCTTTGTAGTTGCCTTCCTAGCCAGAAACTTACCTGGCAGCTTCAATGAGGCTAAGTACATTACTTTTAGCATGCTTGTGTTTGTCAGTGTGTGGCTGTCATTTATTCCTGCATCCCTGAGCACAAAGGGGAAGTATATGGTGGCTGTGGAAATTTTTGCCATCTTGGCTTCTAGTGCTGGAATGCTGGGCTGTATATTCTTACCGAAATGTTACATCATAATAGTGAGACCAGAACTGAACACTAAGGGATATATGGTAGGGAAAGGTGACTTAACAAAACTGTAGCAAATAATTGATAAGTATCTTAAGATTGTTATTAAATAATTTGCTAGTACTTGTTTGTAATTATACTTGGAGATACAGGTAGATAGTAAAACAGGGTCCTATAATAACTCTATTAAACACATTTGAAACAGTCTTCAACAAACCTACTCTAAAAATAGGTAGGGTTAATGAGTACTTGGAATGAGCTGTTATTACCCATTTGTCGCTAAATGAAAAATGTCATGGTTCATCTCACTTCACTGTGGTCTAGTAAAGGAGACTCTTATGATTTTGTCACAAAAGGCACAGCAAATTTTTTGCTCTGAAATCACATCAAAATATTATCCCCCCACCATCATTTGTAAGAGTCATGAGCCTCTTTAAACTTTCTTGCATGGTATTTTAAATAACTATCAAGGTCAGTGTAATTCAAATGAAAAAAAATGATTTTCACTTGCAGAAATCTCAGAGTGACAGATTTTTACCCCTATTGGCACAATTAGAGTGTGTGTGTGTTGCCTTACTGCTAACACATAATTGGTTAGTTCTCTTTTCAGCAAAGGAGACCATTTTCATAGAGTATTCAATGTTTGTTTTGTAACAGACTCGTAAAACTCATATTAGGTTAACCAGGAGTCTATATCCTGGTGAAAATACCTTGGAAAAAAAAACAATTCTAAGCAATAAACCTAGATGGTCTTTAAACTTTAACTTATGGATCCATCTGGATTCTCTTACATTTATAGGAAATCTGCTCCATAAAGTAGTCACTCAATGATATGTTAAAGTTTTTTTTTTCTTCAGGAATGTATTATATTTGTTTATTTCTAAGAAAACCCTGTTACTAGTCTGGCGTGTATGAGAGAGAAACTTAAATTCTAAAAGCAGCTCCTATAGAGTTATCCTTCAGGCTTTTGAAAAAAAGTATAAGATTTCCTCAGTTCAGTCTGAAATATACTGAGCATAGTTTCACGTATGCCAAATGATCAGATCAGGATAAACTTTTAACAGTAGTGTTTTTTGTGAAATATTGTTGATGTTATGTTGTCATATCTCGCCTTCATTCTTACTTGGACAGGTTCGGAGCCAGTCCTCGGCATTGATTCAGCCGAATACAAATCTGAAAGTCTCAAACTTGGCTTGTGGCAGGAAGGTATCCCATGATGCAGTGGTGCAACTCTCCAGATCTCTTTTGCCGCTTTACGAGGTTGGATGTGCTCTTCTTGGCTGTGGCTACGTTTTTGTCTTTTTCACTTTACTAGCTTAAACTCTTAAGATTCTTTCATTAGAAGTGTTTTTGTGTGCTTAGATAGTTAGATTTAGTGTGTAGCTTACTTTATCTCCTTTCTACTGCTGTTGTGCTGTTGTTTGGCTGTTTTTTTTCACAGGCCTACTTGTATCCTTTCCTTTGATATGTAGGTCCATTTAAGTTAGAGGTCCTAGGGCTTGCCTTAGTCAGAGAAAGTTAGTTTCAAATATATCTTGAATTCTCCTTAGATGTGCAGTTTTTGTTAGTTTAGTGTATGTTATATATCTAGCAGAGATCTTAGTTATTTGCTATTTGTAATCCTTTTGGGAACTTCTTTCTTCTATCATGTGTAAAGACACTAGGGAGAAAGAGCACAAGCCTTTGAGCTTTAAAAAATGTCAGAAATGTACCCAGAAAATGTCAATTACTGATGGACATGTCATTTGTGTATATTGTCTAGGGAGCTATACATCTACAGGTGAATTGCACTTTATGTCACCCCTTTAGTGCACGTGTCTTACAAGAGAGGAGAAACAAATTGATTATTAAGGGACTCTTAAAGCCAGCCTTTGAGGAAGCTGTGCAGAGTGCTTCTTTGTCTTCATCCTCTTCTTCTTCTAAGAGGGACATACCATCCAAAAGGCCATCTCCTGTCTCTTCGGCTCAGTCTGAGCCCACAGAAAAATTGTCAAAACTTTCTAAGCCATCTAGCTCCTCAGCTCCACAGGCCTCAGAACCGATGGAGGTCATCATTATTGACAAGCCTGGTTCTTTCAGCCCCAAGGTCTTCGGAGCCGCAAGATACCATGTCTTGGAGCCAGTCCATTGACATTCCACTGGTGTCCCCTACCTTGAGATCTCCCATTTTGGAGAGATCTCATTTGCCTTTTATATCCTCCAGGTCCACTAGGAGCCTATCTGATGATGACGTGGAGTGGGTGGTGTGCAGACTCTTGAAATCACCGGCGCTAGCTAAATTGTTCTCAGCTCTGACCCATCAACTCTTGGAGCCTTCCAAGACTCTTGCATCCATGGTTGTTCCTCCTCCAAGCCAAGCTGGATCTTTGGAACTGGAGTGCCTGGTACCACTTACTGTAGAACAGTTGGTTCTGGAACCCTCTTTGGAGGTTATGGAACCAACCTCTGCTCTGACACTCTTGGCACCATCCAGGGTGTCTGGGAGATTGGGTTCTCCAGTCAGCCCTGGTGGGGGGATGCTTGGACCCGAACTTCTTCAGTTCCGAGTCTACCCCTTGGTGTGTCGGCTTGGGTGAGGTCGGCTCCTACATCAGCCTCAGAGCCGGTCTCTCTTGGGCCTGGAGCATCCTCTGTCTCCTCAGAGCTGGAGATATCCTCAGAACTGGTGGGATCTGCTTTCGAGCTGATGAGGAGTGTGCTGTCTCCCTCTACAGCTCTACATAGGGATACCGGCATTCATCCTTTTTCAAGGCACCGGCTACTGTCCCGGCACCACCTCATCCACAGGACAGCAGAGATCCAGAGCCTCAGGATCCCCCATTGGGTGAACCCCTCTCTTCTGAGGCCTCCCCAGAATACCCTTATGAGGAGCCCCCTTGAAAGAGGACATGCAAGAGGGAGCATATAGACTCCCCTGATGAGTCTGTCACCTCAAACACTGACCTCGAGGAGTCAGAAGGGTCCCCATGGTCGTCCTCCGATGATATCTCATTTGCAGATATCCTGGAGATCCTAAAGCAGCGAGGTGGCTGGAAAACCATCACCCCTTCTGATGAGGAGTCGGTGTACCTGAAGGCCTTTGGATCTCAACCTTCAGCCTCCTGGGTGTCTCCACCTTTTGATGAACTAATGGACTTGGTCATTTGAAAGGCATGGGAGTCACCTGACACTATGAAACCAGTCCCTTGGATGCCCCTACTGGAAAGGATTTTCTCACAAAGGGTGTACCTGTAGATGCTATGGTGGTGGCAGCAGCCACCAAGAAGGAATTTTCTGAGACATCCTTATCTGTTCATCCTCTGAACAAAGATTCTCGAACAATGGACAGATACGGGAAGCATATCTTTTCATCAGCGACTTTTACACTCCGATCGCTGAACTACCTCACACACTTTACAAGGCTGCAAAGAGATCTCCTGAAAGAGATAGGAGATACTCTACAAGGGTCATTAGCTGTGGAGGTGAATGAGAAAGTCTCTTCTCAGCTATCTACCTTAAATTCTATTGTCAACTCCTCCATGAGACTGATATCTTATGCAGCAGATGGAGTGAGTAAGGCAGCGAGTTCAAGATTCCTTGAGGAAACACTCCTGGATGCACTTGTATAATTTTGCAGAACCTTTTAAGTCTACCTTTACTAACTCTCCCTTTGATGGTTCCTCACTGCTTGGACCCAAAGTAAAAGACACACTCACCAGATGTGAGCAGAAAGGGAAAACTCTCTCTGCTGTTGTAGTACATTTTTCTGTACCTTCAAGACCTTGCCCTAAATGTCAGAAGAATGGAAAAAATGTGGTTCAAAAGATCCCAGGGAGCGTTCCAAGATGCATGAGATGAATCCTTCCCTAGGGGCAGAGGGGGAGGCAACAATGGTAGACATTGTCCTAGAGACAGAGGGGGTCCGCAAAACCAGGGTGACCTTGATTCCTTTTGTGGATGTCCCTATCAGCTCTCCTGAAAAGAGGCCCACCTGCTCTACTCTGGAGACATTTGGGGGATGTTTGTCTTTGTACCCAGAAGCCTGGCAAAGTATCATGAAAGACAAGTGGGTGCAGAGAATAATATCCAGAGGATATTCCATTCCCTTTTGCCATCCTGTCCCACAAATCAGAACAATCCTGGATGTTCCACCCAATCTAAGGGAGCAAGCAACTATAGAAATCCAAAAGTTGCTGAACAAAATAGTCATCCAAGAAGTCCCCTCAGACCAAATAGGATTTGTAACTTACTCAAGATTCTTTTGGTGCCCAAAAGAACAGGTGACTGGAGACCCATATTGGATCTCAGCAAGTTAAACAAATCTGTCAAAAAGTCAAAGTTATGAATGGTGACATAGCAGTCAATACTTCCCTTCTCAGGGAAAGATGATTGGATGTGCTCAATAGACCTCCAAGATGTGTACTACCACATAAAAATGTACAGAGCATCAAGAGTCACTTATGCTTCCAGCTGGGAGCCAGTCATTATCAGTTCCAACCTCTGCCCTTTGGTTTCACTACAGCCCCCAGAGTGTTCACCAAATGCATGGCAGTAGTAATGGCTCACTTGAGACGTCTTGGATTCCAAGTGTTCCTGTATCTGGACAACTGGCTCCTAACTGCCACCACCAATCATCTACTCCAACAAGCCAGGGATGTGATATTAGAAATCTGTGCTCAGTTAGGCATAACAGTCAATTTACAAAAATCTACCTTGCTGCCCTGTCAACATATTACCTTCATAGGTGCAAATCTAGAGACTGTTTCCATGATGGCACATCTTCCAGCCAACAGAATTTCAGCCCTCAGACAGCAAATACTTCACCTTCTTCCAAATGACAAGGTCAAGGCAAAGGTAGTTCTGAAACTCCTAGGGACAATGGCTACAACCATAACAACAGTTCCTCTCACCAGGATGCATATGAGAATCCTTCAAAGGCTCCTGTTCTCACAATGGTCGCTTCAGGAACTTCCTATGTCCCACCTGATCAGAATAATGGAGTCATGCAAAAAGGACCTACGGAGGTGGATCCAGTCCAACCACAAGACTATCAGGAGACCCTTTATTCCACAATGACCTGTTACTACAGTGACCATGGATGCCTCCCAGATAGGGTGGGGGCATTACCTGGGAAAGACAGTCCAAGGTATATGGCAGGACCATGAGGCTCACTTGCATATCGATGTTCTAGAGATGAGCTTCTAGCGTTGCAAGCACTCCTTGACTCCCTCCCACTGGGGACGATTGCTATACAGTCAGACAATATGTTGGTGGTTTGGTACATAAACAAACAAGGAGGAACCAAATCATACCCACTGTGTTGCGAGGCTGTAAGAGTTTGGCAATGGGCAATTTCTTCTCAATGTTTTCTAGTAGCAACACACATCCCGGGGAAATCCAATATGATAGCCGACAAGCTGAGCAGGGCAATATTAATGCCTCATGAGTGGTCTCTGAACCAGGACATAACGGAAGAGATTTTCCAGAAATGGGGTCAGCCTTGCTGTGATCTCTTTGCCACTCCCCTGAATGCCAAGTGCAGCAGGTACTTTGCCCTAATTCCCCCACTGGGGCAGATACAGAGAGATGCACTTGTACACGATTGGCCCTCAGGACTTCTTTATCCCTTTCCCCCATTTCCCCTCATACCCAAAGTCATCCAGAAAGCAAAATCCTTGGGAAGCAGGATGATTCTCATTGTCCCATATTGGTCTCAGCAGATTTGGTTCCCCTTCCTCTGGCCTCATCTTCAGGAGAAACCGTGGAGCTCTGGACCCATTTCCAGACCTTCTGACACATATGTCAGGTGCACTTCATCCTTCTCTCCACACCCTCAACTTCACAACATGGCTGCTCCACTTCCCAATTCAGTCAGGCTTCAAATCTTCACTCCAGCAGTCAAACACATATTGTTGTTCTCTCATAAAGTTTCTACTAGAAAACTATATACTAGCAAGTGGAAAAGATTTTCTTACTGGGCCCAAAATAAAAACATTGACCCTTTTTGTGCATATATTCAGTCCATTTTAGAATTTGTGGCAGAACTCTTCCAGCAAAGCTCGGCTGCAGCAACTATTAGGGTCCAGCTGGCTGTGATTTCGAATTTCCACATTGGTGACCTTTCTTCTAACTTAATGTCACACAGGTTCTGTAAAGTATTTTTAAAAGGCACTTCCTTGGTGAGACCTCCTTTTAAGGAACCACTTCCTTCTTGGGATTTAAATTTTGTCTTATCTCAACTTACATTGCCACCGTTTGAGCCTTCTTCATTTTGTGACCTCAAATTTCTTTCCTGGAAGATCATTTTTCTACTAGCCGTAACATCTGCCAGTAGAGTTTCGGAGTTCTAAGCACTGTCAATCAGACCTCCATATCTGATCTTTTATAAGGATAGGGTATCGTTACAAACTAATCCATCCTTTATACCTTAGTTTTGCTGTCAATCCAGTGTTAACCAATCTATTGAGCTGCCGGTGTTTTTCCCCAACCATAGCAGCAAGGCAGAGTATAAACTTCATCAGTTGGACATGCATAGACAGCTTAGATTCTATTTGCATAGAACTAAAGAGTTCAGGAAATCTGATCAATTATTCATCTCCTTCTCTGAGGCAAAGAAGAGTATGCCAGTTTCTAAAGTCACCCTTTCAAATTGGCTCTCAAATTCACCATTATCTATACCTCCAATAATAGAGAACTGCCATTCCGAATTAGGGATCACTCAACCAGAGCATTAGCTACATCATCTGCTTTTCAGGCCAGAATGTCTATGGACAGTATCTGTGCTGCAGCTATGTGGGCCAATCCTCATATGTTTATCACTTATTACAAAGTGGATTTGGCCTCCAGAGACAGGGCCTCCTTTGCTTCCACTGTGCTCAAAGGTGTACTCTCGTGAGCCACCCAGGAAAAAGGTGCTAGGGATGCTGTCCCATCCAAGTAAGAATGAAGGCAAGATAGGACAACATAACATAAAGAAGTTATGTACTCACCATAATGTTCCATGTTTGTTGTCCATCTCGACGTTCATTCTTACAACCCCTCCCTTCTTCCCCCATCCAAGGACTCCTAGAGGACCTGGTGGTGATCTTTCCTCTTTATGTGAGCTCCTTGACTCAGTTTGTTTCTCCTTGACATGGGGTTTTATATATATATATATATATATATATATATATATATATATATATATATATATATATATATATATATATATGTATGGAGGTGGGATTACATCAAGGATCAGCTCTGAGTCCTTTCTTATTTGCAATGGTGATGGACAGGTTGACGGATGAGATCAGACAGGAGGCCCCGTGAACTATGATGTTTGCAGATGACATTGTGATCTGTAGTGAGAGTAGGGACCAGGTTGAGGAGACCCTGGAGAGGTGAAGATATGCTCTAGAGAGGAGAGGAATGAAGGTCAGCAGGACTAAGACAGAATATATGTGTGTTAATGAGAGGGAGGATAGAGGAATGGTGAGGATGCAGGGAGTAGAGTTGGCGAAGGTGGATGAGTTTAAGTACTTGGGATCAACAGTTCAGAGTAATGGTGAGTGTGGAAGAGAGGTGAAGAAGAGAGTACAGGCAGGGTGGAATGGGTGAAGAAGAGTGTCAGGAGTGATTTGTGACAGACGGGTACCAGTAAGAGTGAAAGGGAAGACCTACAAAAATGGGTAGTGAGACCAGCTATGTTGTATGGGTTGGAGATGGTGGCATTGACAAAAAGGCAGGAGTCAGAGCTTGAAGTGACAGAGTTAAAGATCTTAAGATTTGCACTGGGTGTGACAAAGATGGACAGGATTAGGGATCAGTATATTAGAGGGTCAGCTCAGGTTGAACGGTTTGGAGACAAAGTCAGAGAGGCGAGATTGCGTTGGTTTAGACATGTGCTGATGAGGGATGCTGGGTATATTGGGAAAAGGATCCCAAGGATGGAGCTGCCAAGTAAGAGGAAAAGAGGAAGGCCTAAGATAAAGTTTATGGATGTGGTGAGAGAGGACATGCAGGTGGTTGGTATGACAGAGCAATATGCAGAGGACAGGAAGCAATGGAAACAGATGATCCGCTGTGGTGACTCCTAAAGGGAACAGCCAAAAGAGAAGAAGAAGTAGAAGATATAGATATAAATATAGATATATATTAGTATGTTAGCATCAAACAAGATTTGGAGAGTTGCACCACTGCATCATGGGATACCTTCCAGCCACGAGCCAAGTTTGAGCCTTTCAGCTATGTATTTGGCCGAGTCAGAGCCGAGGATCGGCTCCGAACCCACCCAAGTAAGAATGAATGGCGAGATGGACAATAAACATGGAACATTAAGATGAGAACATAACTTTTTTTCTCTTGAGCTTATAATGTTATTCACTGTTTAGGCACAAATTACAGCACAATATTCTATTTAGGATCTTATAAGGGACTTCAGCAAGGGCAGCATTATCTTAGAATGCCTTGTAGTCATTGTGTGTAATTTCTTTTATAATATGAAATATCCCCACAATAACATAAGCAAGAATGCACAGGTTGCTATAGTGATCTGCTTCTGTTTAACAGCTGGTTATTAACTCAGTGAAGACGTGTCTTGTTGTTGCCTATATGTAGTGTAATTTGATATTAAATTGGAGATAGTTAATGATAGCATTGGAGAGTCCATAAACCTTAGTAAGATTTAATGATGCTAAATGCCTGTTAACATATCTACCCAAGAGTTAATGATGAATGTAGTAACACAATTGAGTTGTAAGTCAGGAAAGGCAAACATGAAAGCATTAAATATGAAAGGTCTCATTACTGACCCATTACTGACCCATGAGATATCTTTGTTACAGGTCAAACAAGGTTCAAAAATTATTTATTAAATGTGCAGTTAGTGAAACAGTTTCTTATCCTTCCAATTATGCATGTATTTACCTATAACTTAGGTAGGGCTGTATAGTATTTCACCTTGAAAAATCAAATGAAATGGCTTTGCTATGTCCAAAAATATAATATTCATTGGAATTCTTCCATCAATAATGAAATATATTTCAACAAAATTTTATGAAGTTAGTGGAAGTTACCAAGGGGTAAAGCTTGGCTGATCCAAGTAGACTGCTAATGATTACTTAAAATGCAAAGTTTTTAAATGACCAGCTGGAAATAATTTCCCTGAGATGCTCATTATGCTAACTTGATATGTAGTTATTTTCAAAGCTGGTGCCACTGTATTTGTGAAACAGAAGGCTTCTATATTTCTGAAATCAAACCAGTGTACTGAAAGTGGTAAAAACAGGTTAAGAGATTACTGATATCCTGAATTTATCGATGAAGTCTCTATTTAATCCATCTGGAGGAGCAGCTGATTTTCCTTTAACTTTGCTTGACCTATTTCTCTATTATTACTATTGGTCAATCTTGGAACAAACACCACCATGTTTCTGGAGTTAAAAGAGAAGTTATAATACTGAATATCACCAGACAAAGTATTGGAAGAGAGTTCTTTAGTTTTACTGCTGTCAGTGATAAGTTTGTCCCCTAAATTAAGTGACACTTTGTTAATTGTTTACTTGGAGATGTACGTAACATGTTTACAGAAAACATTTTTTTTTATTCTTACCACTCTGCATTATTAAGTTTGACTTTCTGAATCTTTCTAGGTTAGAGCAGTTGAAATTGTTTCTCTGTACTGCTTAAATATGTCTTTTTTTCTCTGGATAGTGTCTAAATCAACCTATTCCACCCAAGGATGGCAATGATTTGATTGTTGTCTGAGATGTAGGCTTAGGGTATGTTTATTTATCATTTTGCTCATATTATAATAAAGTGTTTCCCAGCAGACACTACTTGTTGTTGTTCCATTTTAGATCTCCATTTCTATTTATAACTCTCTCTTATTTTCTGGTCACATTTAGCCTGATAGTATAAATATATTCTACCTCACATTATACTTAATGTAATATTGAGTTTTATTCATCCACACTCTCCAAGATAAAAATATGGTCAGAATTACTTAACTCTGACAAAAGGTACAATGTTGCTAATAATTTTGCCTGGATGTATAATCTCAATATTTGATATCTATTTTCTAGCAGTAAACTTGGCATTTGTCAATGTCTCCTTATTTAATTATTTCAGTGATGAAAAAATACTCCATCTATAGTACATTGAGATTTCAGCTGTTATCGACTACATTTTTTAAATGCTAGAAGTAAATTCCGTGAATTATTTACATTATTGGCAGATACATTTGAGCTTCTACATAGTGCTATGGCTGACAGAGTACATTTGTCAGAGGAAATGTTAGCACCCCTCCCCAAACGTGTTTCTGTGTAGGAATGTTAAGTAATCAAGATGAATTGAGCCTATCCCTAATGTGCACATATATAAAGGCCCCCTCCCCCAAGTTTAAGAGATTAGTACTTGTGCTTGACCACTAAAGCTAGTACTTGTGTTTGATCACTAAAGCCTATGATTGATAATGGAGGAGTTTAGGGCTAAACCAGCTTTTGGTTTTAATATCCATATCTATTTTCTTCAGTTGCCATTTTCTTTCACTCCTGTTATTTAATCTTCTCCCATTACTACTTATGTACATTGAGCTTTCAGCTTCTCGAAGGGCTAAAAGCCTGTAGAGGATACTTCTGAAATAAAGATTTTAACATTTTCTGTAATCTTTGAAAATATACAACCTTATTTAGCAGATGGTTTAGAACTCATTTGATTAAAGGTTGCTGGAACAGGCCTCAGTTTTGAGCTTTTTTATTGGTTAATTTGTTTAAATCAATTTGTTCACGTTTGCTCCATAAGCAAATCCAAGACATTTGCTGATCTCTGCAAAACTTAAATAGAACTTTTCACTATATATTGCACTTTTGAACTGCATTTTTACCATATCTGCTTATCTGAACTGTTTTTTTTTTTTCTGAAATTGTTGTACTTTGTTTGCTGTAGCATAGACTAGATTCAGACCTGCTGAATCTAGTTCTGTTTGTATCACCTGAGCAATAAACCGGGCCATCTTTTGTTGGAGAGGGTTCCCCTGCATCCTAGCAGGAGGAGTGTACAGGTAGAACTCATCTGATTGAAAGTTGCTGGAACATGGCCTTTTGGGCTTTTTTATTGCTTAATTTGTTTAGATTAGTTTGTGCACATTTGCTTCATAGTATTGCGTTTGCGCATCGCGTACTGCCGTGCAGCGGTGGGCACTGTTGGTGGTCATAGACTCAAATACTTTCACCTGCAAATATTCCCTTAGTACTCTGCTGGTGCTCCATTGGTAAGTTCTTATGATTGTCCCTCACTGACAAGTGATATATTCAGCGAAGCTCCTGAGGTACCAACACAGATCCTACCCACTACCCCTTCATATCTTTTGTCCACTTCTCCTGTCCTCTACTTTACCTGCTTCTTCCTGTCATCTCCCTGTTTTCTGACCACATTAACTTACCTAGCATTATAGATGGACAATTTCCCACAGTTTCTCCAGCCAGCCTGGTCGACATGGGCATTCTGAGAAAATGTAACAGTCACCTCATGTACACTGACAACCCACTTCTTCTAGTCCACACAAATTCATTATGTGAGAGATGCATCTATATCAAGAGCCTAGAATCCAGGCTCTCTTGCTCACCAGTCAGTTTGTCTGATACTAAGCAGATTGTCAGCATGCACACCTCCCCTCCTGCTCCTACCAAACCAAAAACACATAAACCTACATATGAGGAGGTCTTTACAGGAAGCTTACCTAAACATCAGAGACCTCCCAAACAATAACACAAGCATTCTTCATATAAAACATCCTCTGCAGAACATAGTACATATAATATATCACACACCAGTGTCTCACCAGTCAAGCCCCTATGACATAACACAAAAACAAGCATCTTAGTCATAGGCAACTCAGTTGTGAGACACACACATATGTCTCTCTTGTCAGGATGGTAAGTAAAAGGTCACGGTCAACTGTCTGTGCCAGGATCCACCACATTGCACACACACACACTCAAGTATCATAACAACAGGCACTATTATGACTCTGTCATAGTCCGTGTTGGCATGAACAACTTGATACATACCTCACTGAATTATATGAAGAGAGACATGACTGAGCTCTCTGATTATGTGTCTCAGGCAGGTTTGTCCCTCACTTTATGCAGCATTTTAACTTCGCCTAGGATGACACCTCAATTCAAACAAAAAATAATTGACTTCAACAATTGACTTAGTTTCTGGTGTCATTCAAAGGGGATCTAGTATCTGTCAGCTTGGGATGACATGGTCAACAGACCTCGATGCTTTGCCAGAGCTGGTCTTTATCTGTCACCCCTTGGATTTTGGTTACTTGCTAAGGCTCTTGCCTTCCCCACAGTACCTTTTTTAGGCAAAGTCACAAAGACAAAATTCCCAATGTAAAATGCCCTCTAAAAACAATCACAATGTTGTGCTGCTAAACGTTAGGAGTCTAAACCAGAAACTGCACTCACTGGAAGCAGTCCTTACCCTGGAAGATGCTGACATTTGTGTAGTCACTGAGACCTGGTTTAAGGCTACAGGGGGCACACCAGCTATACCAGATTATGTTTCCTTAGACATGTTCAGACCACAAACTGAAGGTGGGAGAACTAAAGGAGGTAGTGTAGCAATATTCATTAAAGATAAATACACCTCTAGATTGGTTAAACAACACAATTCCCTTAAATTACTTCAGGTGCAATTGACATAGGTAAGATCCCTCTTCAGGTCAGTGCCAGCTATAGGACCCCTCCATGAATCAAGCTATAGATCCAGCCTACTTGGATCTACTTGAGTCAATCAAGATACAACCAAACACCTTGGATTTGAATTACTTTACTTACTCTTCCATAGACTGGGTAAATTATATGTGTTCTAACTCACTTGACCAAAGGTTCCTGGACCTTATTACCTCCTATGCCCTGGACCAGTTGGTTGACACACCCACAAGGGGATCAATCATCCTGGACCTGGTGCTTACCAACATGGGGGACCACTGCAGCACCCCCAGTGTGTAGCTATTCCTGGTGAGATCTGATAACAAATCAGTCTCACTAGAAGTAACTATAACACAAGACCCCCCTCCTTAGCAACAACTAGACTAACAAACTTTTTCAAGGCCAATTACAACCTCTTATGTAACAGCGTAAATAGCCCCTCTCCCCACTTATGGGACAGGCACCTATGCTGAGTTATACTCCAATGCTTTATACAAGCACCTGTATAATTATATTGACTCTGCCATACTTGATAGAACCAAAGCAAGATCTTCAAGGAAAACCAAACCTGCCTGGTGGACAACTGCCATTAATAGGCTATACAATAGGATAAAGAAATTGCTGTCTAAGAGAAGGAAGGAATGATCTCAAAACTGGAAACACTTCCTCCTCAACTTAAATAAGCAAATAAGACTCCTAGTGAAGTTCTCCAAAGCTAACTATGAATCCAAATTAGCTTCCGTAACTAAGGATAGCCACAAGGTGTCCTTTAGTTACATCCATAACCTTAAAGGTAAGGCCCGGATTTGCGCTGAACTTGTAGTTGATGGTTCTACATATATAGACCGCTCCAACATCAAGCAAAAAACTTTATTAAAGCAAAGCTTTCAAGTAACAACCCTTTCTCAGTGATAATACCATTACACAGAATAATCACCATTTAAATAAGAGCAAGTTGTTTAAATCACCCACCCTTCTTGAAAACAAAGAGTATGAATGGATTATTAGATTATGTGCAGAGTCCAAAACTGATCTTAACAATACTGTAAGTGTTAAACCTGTTTTAATAAGGATACAACAACAAAATATTTAATGTATTAAAAAAAAATGTATGCAGTGTCATGTGATATGCTGGCTGTAGTCATGTGATACGTGTTTGCTCTTATTTAAATGGTGATTATTCTGTGTAATGGTATTAGCATTGAGAAAGGGTTGTTACCCAAAAGCTTTGCTTTAATAAAGTTTTTTGCTTGTTGTTGGAGTGGTTAATTTCTGAGTTTATCATTATCTTTCCAGTTACCACAGTATCAACCTCTTTACCACTACATACATAGAACCTGTGGATATAGCAAACCTGCTGGCTGACAGGTTCAGTGAAAACTTCAATCCCCTGATCCCACCACATATACAAAGCATCCCTAACACCTGTCCCCAATTTAGTATCTCCGAGGAGCAGGTCGTAAATGCCCTTTCCAAGGCCAAAAACACAACCTCTATAGGACCAGATGACATCCTGGGCTGTGTTTTATATGAGCTAAAACAGGAATTAGCATCACCATTGAGCACGCTTTTCAATCTCAGCCTAAGCACTGGCTTCATCCCAGTGAAATGGAAAACAGCTACCATCATGCTGGGAAGTATAGACTCATTAGCTTGACCAGCCTTATCTGCAAGGCCACAGAATGAATTAGCATGGACCTTATCAAGAAAGATATAGGAAATCTCCAAATACTCAACCCAACCTAATTTGGCTTTGTCAAGGGGAGATCATGCCTGTTAAACTTGGTGGACTTGTTCAAGACAGTCACCAAAGCCCTAGGTGAGGGCAAATCTGTGCATATGGCCTGCCTAAACCTAGCCAAAGCCTTTGACATAATCCCCCACTCAGACATCATTGATAAATGTACCCAGCTGAGGATCAACACAGATATTGTCAGGTGGGTTGCAAAGTGGCTCATTGATAGAATTCATACAGTCAAAATAGGGAATTCCACCTCTTCCAGCAGACCAGTAAACAGTGGTGTTCCACAGGGATTGGTTCTGGGACCCCTACTGTTCAGAATCTACTTCTCTGAACTACAGGCTAAAACTAAAGTACTGTGGTTGACAAAATTTGCTGATGACTGAAAACTGGGAGAGATCAGTGAAACCCTTAGTGATGTCAACACCCAGCAAGAATGTCTTACGCAGACTAATGACTGGTGCCTAAGTCATGGTCTTAAACATAATGCAAAAAAAATGCATTATCATCCCCTTTGGCAAGGGTGATGTTCCTGCAAACTACCACATCAAAAGCAATACCCTAAGCGCACAGTCAGTGGTGAGAGATCTGGCCACACAGGTTGACAGCAACCTTAACTTCGATCACCATGTCTCCACAGTGGTAAGAAAGGCATTTTATATTGCTCATTTCATAAGGAAGGACATTGCCTCCAGAAAAAAGAGATTATAATCCCCTGTACTCTTAACTCTTCACGGCAACCTAGAAACATCAAAAATCTGGACAAAGGCCCATGAAAAGTAGGTACAACTGGTCAAAAATCTGGGCACTGATTAACATAAAATTTGCATGCATAATTATGTAACCCCACCCAGTCCAATGGAATTGTAGGATACCAACATTCAAATGCAAATTGAAGAACAGACAAAATATAAGACAACAAATATCTTTCAGAAAAAACAAACTAACACAAAACCTGTTATCCTAACAACATTCTAAGTTTATAAGAGCAATATTTAAAACCTATCCCTATTTTTAGGGTTTTTGCTCCCCATTATTTAAGACTTTATGCAGATGTCATGTTAGGAAGTTGGTAGGTATGGTCAATATATATTCCAAGACAGTAACAACACAAACATGACAACAGTGCAGACAAGCACAGATCCAGGCACTTTACTCCTGTATCATTTCTTACCTGTCTAGCCTTAGAATGCAAATAGCCTATATGTCAGCTGTATCCATGTTGCAATACTTTCAGCACTATTGCTCTGCCATTCTGCAAAACAGTGCTCCCCTATTCAGCAACAGGACACTACATGGGCAGACATTCCTTCCACAGCCTGGCTTTCTAGAATCTTTAAATGGTTACAGATAAAAACAGCAGTGGCCATCTACCACATGTACAAGATTTTAATAATCTTTAACAAGTCCTAATATTCTGCAACTTTTACTACATTTGAAAATAAAAATGTACCATTATTGTATTATATAACCTAGAGTTGCTGTGGTGGTGCAGCAGTTAGTGCTGCCACCCAGCAAGAAGTTCCCTAGTTCAATTCTTGGCTGGGGTGCCTTCTGGGCAGAGTCTGTATGGGTTTCCTCTGGGTGCTCTGTTTTCCTCCTAAAGGCATGCTGTAGGTAGATTGGATGCTCTAAATTGACCCTAGGTGTGTGTGCCTCCTGTGGAAGTTTGGGTGCTAGGCTGGCAACTCGACAGTATAAAACTCCACTGCCAGTCATTCTGCACTCTGTTGTTCTGCTGTGGCGACCCCTAACAAGGAAAAGAAGAAGGTTGCACTCTTCAACTTCTTAAGCAAGTAGCTTCTGTGATTACATCAGTTTTATCTATTAGGAAATTACTCATTATTTATTTATTTCTTATGGTCACTGTGTATACAAATTCTGCCTTTTGTTATCCATTTCAAAAGCAGTATGCAAACATGAGAAACATTTTACATTTCCAAAATGTTAAATACAGATTACACCAGGAAAAGGTAAGCTCTTTCCTCATCAGCTGCATTCATACCTACACATATTATAGCTTTTATTACTATATTCCAGCCACATAAAAAAAATCATCTTAAAGTACCCGTGTAGGCTGCAAAAGCATGATTAATGCATATCTCTCAACTGTCCAAATTTATGAAAGATGTTTAAATTTTTAGTCTGATCCTCTTAAAATTAGTGCTTTTCTGGCAAATCACTGAGGACTGAAGTCACTATATAATGATAGACATTTGAGTTTCAGACTTCATATCCTTCAGAAAATGCATGGTAATGCCAAAATTGTTCTATCAGCTTTCTAAGCTGTAACAGCAATATTTAAAATCTGTCCCTGATTGCTGGCACCCCCTCCCCCATTATATTTGTCTTTGTCTGGATTGTTTGCTAATTTCTCAGTTAAAAAGAGAAGGCTTTACCCATGCAAGTCACATTCTGTGGGGCCAGGAAAGTCCAACATTTGTCCATCCTCTTTAAAAACTACTTATATTATTAAATGGTTAACCTATGCATAGATAGTAACGAGTAACAGGCATGATGACATGTAGTAAAAAGGCCATAATAATCAAATGAAGTGCAAAGATATGGTGGTAGAAATTATAAATCAATTACAGAAAAGCATTCTTTACACCATTAAAAAGCATTGTACAGCTTATTCATAAATTCATATACAATAACTCATGTCACGATCAGGAAAGTGTTACAGACACATTTGTAAAAATGAATGGATATGTTTGAAAAATCGAATCAGAAAAATCAACTATTGAACCATAACCATATACTTGTTAGAAAAACAACTGTATTAAATTAGCTAAGTAACACACCAACAATTCAAAAATGAACTGCCACTCTGATACATAATAATTGACTCCCGTTCCATGAATTAAAAACATCTGGAAAGTGTCTAAAGCTGTATGAATAATTTCATGTACAACTTATTCAAGATTAACTGCACTTGCTACTCAGCTTCCAACAATTAGGCACAAGGGAGTGTATATGAGATGTACTTATGGGAAGAGCTGCTTACACTGAGCTGTTAATTTACTTTTACCAGTCATCATGGAATGCTGCTAAAACTTATAACTATATTGTTGCCTTCACAGACACCAAGTGAACACAATGTTGTCTCCAGTTAGTTGTTGCAAGTCATGGGTGGGCTGTGGTATCAAACAATTTTTTTTCTTTTAGTTTAAGCCCTCTAAGTCAACGTCTCTCAATGTGGATGTCATTACATATGCCCCTGCATGTTGTGGGATATGCTGGCAATGTGTGATGTCAGCATTAAATAAAAGTGTAATTAAAACAAAAACAAAAAAAAAAATCTGGATTTAAAGGGACCATTCGGGAATTCATGGCACCTTATTATATTGCCCTCAAAAATGTGAAATACTGCACAATTTGGGGCAGCTGAGATGTTTGTACAATGCTCACTTTGGTATGTTCCTTTCTAAACACCTGTAGCAATTGGAGAGACAACAAAGGTTCCTTACAAAGAAAATTCAGGAACTTCTTGATCTGTCTTATGCAGACAGACTGAAATCATTGTTACTTTAATCTGTGTCATACAGACTGCTCAGAGGCAGCCTGTGCCTTGCATATAGAACAGTCTCTGACTCAGATTTAATGGAAATGCTGTATCTTTCCAAATCAAATGGCACACGGATCACTCACTCAAAGGACCTTAATCTGGTATGTGACATCAACAGGACTTACTGGAGAGACAGATTTGTCTCACAGAAGTTGCCCCACCTTTGGAACAAGCTTCCTATTCATGTTAAACAAAGCCCCTCGTTGGCCCTATTTAAGCATAATTTGGATGATTGGATATGTAACCAGACATTCAGCCCAGTGGTCCCATCTGTACCCTCTTGGACAGGGGCCATAGGTGCTGATTTCAGTGTCTGTTTAAACTAGACACCCGTTGGAATACAGGTTGAACTTGGTTAGGCTTATAGAGGCCCTGGGGCTGTTAGCCTAGTGACCACCTATGATCTTATGATCCTATAAAAATTACTTTTAACAAGGGATTGTTCAGCTGCCATAATGTTCTCTCACCAGTGATTTGTAAATGCTGGGTTTGAGCTTACCCTTCCACTTCTACTGACTGAGTATCCAATTTTAAATGAAATGTAAACTAAATTGAAAACTAATGAGGGCACTGCTTCTCCCATTTGTTGCATCTTGGAGAAAATTGTATCTTTTGTATAGAGACACAAGGTTTGTTTTAGCCTGGTACTGTTTTATAAATAGAATATCTATTTAATCCACTTTTCACAAGCAGTACCATTAACAAAGTGGTATTGAAAATGATCTGCTGTGTTCATTCACTGCTCACTACTGCTTTTGATGAAATGAGGAAGAAAAATACTTCAAATATCATGGTTCATTGTTAAATGTACGAGAAGCTTCATCCAATATTTCCTGATAACTATAGTAAAGCAGCATATATAATTTTAACCCAGTTGATATTTTGACAGTCTGGTATTTATTTTATTTTTTTTATTTATTTAACATTTGTTGACCGGGAAAGTCCGACTAGGTTCCACAGATCCTGTTTTCAGCGGAGGCCCGGGGAGAAATGCTCCAGAAGCATGTCTTTAGAATTTATATTTTAAGGATTTATAGAAGAAGTAATCTATTTTTTTTCTGGGTTTCCACATCAGGCCAAGAAAAATAAAAGAATAATACTTCTACTATAAATTGCTGTTCTCAGCTTAACATGGTCCAAACTCCCTGAAATCAAATTATTTAGAAATGTAATGCATTGAGAAACCTATTTTTTTCTATGGGTCACTTCTACCCATACATAAATGTGTCAGCTCTGCCATCACACATAACAAGGGAGCCATAAAACAAAAGGACTTCTAGTGGCTAGCAGATACAAAAACATTAATTGCAGTGGTTTACTTCTTGGAACACTGGGGAGCTGAACTTAGTGGGTTGACTCCTAATCCAACATGAACTCCTTTCAGATTTAGGAAAGCTATGAGCAGCACATAAGTTTATAAATTAATTTGTTTCAAAATATGATGTTACAAAAATGTAAGATATTTTAGTGTGATGTGATTCTATGTTTTATCCATAACTATCTGCAGTTCATATAAAAATTCTCACTTATCCTGCCAGGTGATCATGCTTTCATTTATTTTCTTTTTTCCTTTTAAGCTTAAAAGGATGTGACCCATACACCTAACAATATGTAGCCACCCATATGTATCAAGTATAATAATATATAAAAAAACACACACACACACCTGTGCAGAAAACTACCCAGCTATTATCATAACCAAAGTGTTACAGTTTAAGGTGAAATCATGTAAATCCAAATTAGATAGTATAATAGAAAAAAGGAAAAAGACCATTGATCCAGCTAAAGGATGGCAGGGCAAAAAAAGCAGCTGCCGCAGTCATCATCTTAAAGAGAGAACTCATCAGTATATGTTAAATAAAAAAGTAATCTTGTGAACTGTCAAAATGGCACTGAGTCATTTAGTAATAAAAACTGACACCTTTAAAAAAGTATTGCACTTTACAAATTGGCATCAAGTGGCTGCAATTGTGATCACTTATAAACAGTGAGGGTGGTGCCCAAAATGTGTGTTGTCTTGGTAACCAAACTGACTTGCTACAGCTTTGCTGCTATACATACTTGCATTATATTGTATCATAGTACACTGCTTGCTGGAGGTTACAGTTTGCCTAACTATCTGTCATAATATTTGCAGCTAGCAGTACATCCATACCCTTCCACCATTTCAACTTAGCTCTCTATGTTCTCTTCAATAACTGACCTAGTTTCATCCCAAAAAATGGGGATGGGGCCCCTGGATTTTTTTTTTTATAAATCATTGTAGTTTTGTTTCTGAGCCATTCAATTATATGTCTGCTAGAGCAGTGTGTGTACTTCCAATTTGCATTATTTTCAGATGTCCACTAGATGTCATTATGATAACGAATCCATCTAGCCACCCATCCACAACCCCTTTTTCACATTTTTGCACATGGGTTGAGCCATCACTTCTGATTGAATTATAAAATCTGTCATATGATTTTTGACAAATGACCTTAGAGCAAATTAGTGATGTTCCTGTTTCAGTCAGATTTTCCCAATACTTTCCTGTAATGTTCTATACAAGTCTTTTCCCACTCCTTCTTCTGTTCCTTGGTTTACTGCAAAACTATAGCATATGAAAATTATCTGCATTACTGTCCATCACCTCCCACAGCACACTTCTTCCCATATGCCAGGATTGTTTCTGCCATGACATTGAAAATGTGTGGTTAATAACTAATTTGTGAAAATCAGGACTCCTGTCTGAAGATCAAGATAGAAATATCCCGGAGATTTCTCCTTTCCTCATATTTAGTCTCTAGTCCAATTAAATTGGTATTTAAAGTCAACAGCTTTCCTGTCCCCTTAAATTAATTGACGGGAAAGCTAATTGACTTTGGTGCGAGACTGCTGTACTTCTGGCATTTCGAGATTTGCTCTCTCCCTGGTATTGTATAATCTCTAAGTTGGCTCTCCCACTGAGCAAAAAAGTTTCTTTAATTTACTTACACATTCCATTTGTCACATGTTTATTTCAATCTTTATTTGTCAATCTTATTAGTTGCACTCTACTGAAGTTTTGAATAAATTCTATATATATGTATATGTATATATATATATATATATATATATATATATATATATATATATATATATATATATATATAGTCACACAGTAAGGGCGCAAGGATGCTGCATGGGGATACAGGCTATCACACTAGGTGATGTGAGGGCATCATTTTTTTCAACCTTTATGCAATCCAGTAATGATCAAATGCCAGTTTTTGATTTTTTTTGTCATCGTACTTGAGAGGTTTGATCACAAAACAGTCATTCCATTAGTAAGTATCTGTTCTTACACTCATCATCTTTGATCTTCTTGATGAATACCATTACTGAATTAGCCTCAGCTGCATATCACATACTGGCCAAACCAACTTTAGCATATTCAGTAAAACTCAACCCTCATCACAAAAATAGTTTGCACTGCATAGTTTAGACTCCTTGATATACCTGTTTTGCAATTAGTGTATACCATCCCTCTCCCCTTCTCACATATTGATATAAATAACTCAAAGCCTACTCATACATAGCATGAACTGCACAATGTACCTTTCAGATATTGCCATTAGTGTCTTTTTCCCCAACTCTCATTTTCTTTCTAAAACTATTAAAAACTATGCCATACAAAGCCCTATCTCCATCTGAAAGCCCCAAATTTTTCTTACCCCTGAATCATTATCTCTACCTTAAGCCCATAGGCACCAGAACAATAGGGCAAGGGTGATAGAGCACCCCCCACTTTCACAGCTGCAAGAACTGTAAGAACTCATGCATGTGCTGCATGCTATTTAAATATAAAAGTGCTCAGAAATCACTACCTGATCACATCAAGTCTGCTGGCAGATCATCCATGGTAAGGAGAAGTTTATTTATGTGTTTCCCCAAAGGCTGTGTGCTCTATTTATTCAGTAGCTGGTCCTCCGTTTATGTAATTCAGTAGCTGGTGCTCCACTTATGTAATGTAGTAGCTGGTACCCATTTATGTAATTCAGTAGCATGCATGTTACACACACACACACACACACACACACACACACACACACACACACACACACACATGCACGTTACACACTCATGTTGCACAAACAAATTACACACAGGAGTGTTACACATGCACGTTATGAACACACATGTGCGTTACATACACACATTACACACACTTGTGTGTTACACAAGCGTGTCAAACACACATGCATGTTACACACACATATGTGAGTTACACATGTGCGTTATACACACGCGAGTTACATGTGCATTACATACACACATGTGCATTACACACTCACATTGGCCATGCGCGTTACACACACACACGCATGCGTGTTACACATGAACATTCGAAACACACATCACACATTACACACAAAAGCCCACATGCATGTTACACGCATTTTACACAAACACATGCATGTTACACACATGCGCATTACACACACATGTGAGTTACACGTGTGTTACACAAATGTGTTGCACACACATTACACACATGCATGTTACACATGCGTTACACATACATGTGTTACACATGCATGTTACACACACATGCACTACACACATCTTACACACACACGCATTACACACGTGCATTACACATGCTTGTTACACACACATGTGCATTACACATGTACATTACATACACACATGCGAGTTACACACATGCTTTACACACATGCATGTTACAGATGTGTGTTACCCATACACATGCACATGTGTTTATGCATGTGCGCATTACACGCATGTATGCATGTAATGCAAGTGCGTGTTATGCGCATGTGTGTTACATGTGTGTGTTTTGCGTATGTGTGTTACATGCATGTGGTCCGCACATGTGTACTGCATATGTGTTATGCGCATGTGTGTGAAATGCATTTGTTATGCGCATGTGTAATTCGCATGCATGTTACGCGCACCTGTGTTATGCAAGTGTGTGTAATGCGTGTGTTAAGCATGTGTGTATGTTACAAGCGTGTGTGTGTAATACATGCATGTAATGCATGTCTGTGTAATGTGTGTGTGTGTGTGTGTGTGTGTGTGTGTGTGTGTATGTTGCTCACGTGTGTTTCTTGCATGTGTGTTACACACGTGTGTAGCACGCGTGTTATGCACCTGTGTGTAATACGCATGTGTGTAATGCATGTCTGTGTTGCACGGGTGTGTTGTGCACATGCGTGTTACACACAAGTGTGTGTGTAACACATGCATGGGTTATGTGCCTGTGTGTAATATGCATGTGTGTAACGCCCATGTGTGTTATATGCCTCTGTGTGTAATACACATGTTTGTAATGCACATGTGTATTATGTGTATGTGTGTAATACGCGTGTGTGTGTTACAAGCATGTGTTGCTTGGATGTCTGTGTGTAATGCATGTGTGTAATGCTTGTGTGTTATTCACATGTCTCTGTGTAACTCATGTGTGTAATGCACGTGTGTTATTTGCATGTCTCTGTGTAACACGTTTGTGTTATGCTTCTGTGTGTAACATGCATGTGTGTAACGCACGTGTGTTATGCGCCTGTGTGTAGTACGCATGTTTGTAATGCATGTGCATTTTAAGTGCACCTGTGTATAACTCATGTGCATGTTATGCACATGTGTGTAACACACGTGTGTGTTACATGCATGTGTGTAATGCACATGTGTGTAATGCACGAGTGCGTGTGTAATGCATGCAAGTAACTTATGCACATGTGTGTTATGCATTCGTGTGTAATAAGGGTGTGTTTAAAGCACATGTCTGTTACGTGCATCTGTGCGTAACACACGTATGTGTTACAAGCATGTGTGTATAACACACATTTATGTGCATGTGTGTGTTTTGCACATGTGTGTTATGAGAGTGTGTTACGTGTGCATGTGTTAGACGTGTGTGTGATATGCACATGTGTGTTATGTGTGTGTGTTACGCATGAGTGTGTTACACACATGTGTGTTATGCACATGTGTGTTAGTCACGAGTGTTTGTGTAACACACGTGTGTGACACACGATTTTGTGATGCAAGTGTGTGTAACCCGTGAGTGTGTGTGTAACACACATGTGTTACATGTGTGTATAACACACATGTGTTATGTGTGTGTATAATGCACGTGTGTTAAGTGCAAGTGTGTGTGTAATGCACATGTGATGTGAGTGTGTGTGTGTGTGTGTGTGTGTGTGTGTGTGTGTGTGTGTGTGTGTGTGTGTGTGTGTGTGTGTGTGTGTGTGTGTGAAGTGAATGTGTGAGATGCACGTGTGTGTAATGCGCGCGTGTGTGTAACGTGGGTGTGCATATTACACACGTGTGTGTGCAACATGCGTGTTATGCATATGTGTGTAACAAGCATGTTATGCAGGTGTATATGTAATGCACGTGTTATGCACATGTGTGTAGCATGCGTGTTATGCATGTGTGTGTAATATGCATGTGTTTGATGCACATGCATGTTTTGTGCCTGCATGTAATATGTATGTTTGTAATGCACATGTGTGTTATGGGCATGTGTGTAACATGTGTGTTACGAGCATGTGTGCATGTAACACAAGTGTGTTACACACATGTGAGTGTTATGCATGAGTGTGTGTTATGCTGGTGTGTGTTACACATGAGTGTGTTACGCACGTGTGTGGTACATACGTGTGTTACACTTGTATGTGTTACATGCATGTGTGTTATGCACCTGTGTGTTTCATGCCTGTGGAACGCACGTGAGTTTTATGCACATGTGTGTAATGCATGTGTGTATTACACGCATATGTGAGTGTAAAGCATGTGTGTTACATGTGTGTGTTACATGAGCATGTGTTACGCATGAGTGTGTTGCGCACATGTGTGTTACATACAAATGTCTATGTAATGCACGTGTGTGTTATGCGCCTGTGTGTGTAATACGTGCATGTGTAATGCAATGTGTGTTACGTGCATGTGTGTGTGTAACGTGCGTATATCTTATGCTCACGTGTTATGCTTGTGTGTTTAACGCATGTGTTTAGCATGTTATATGTGTCTGTATAATGCGCGTGTTACGCAAGTGTCTGTCTGTATAACTTGTGTGTTTTACTCACAGGTGTAAATGTAATGTGCATCTGTGTTATGTGCATGTGTGTGTAACGCACATGTAACATGCATGTGTTGTGCACATGTGTAACGCATGTGCTTGTTAAGCGCATGTGTGTGTAATGCACATGTTTGTTACGTGCATGTGTGTGTAACTCAGGTGTGTGTTACGCACATGTGTGTGTTATGCACGTGTGGTTACACATGTGCGTTATGCTTGCGTGTGTGTTATGCCCGTGTGTTGTGCTCATGTGTGTTACGCTTGTGTGTGTTATGCATGTGTGTTTTATGTGCAGGTGTGATGCACATGTGTGTTATGTGCATGTGTGTGTGTTAAATATGTGTTACGCACATGTTTGTTACGCTCGTGTGTTGCGTACATATGTCAGGCATGTGTGTGCTGCTTGTGTGTGTATTGCGCACATGTCTGTGTATTGCACATGTGTTGCGGGCATGTGTGTTGCGCGCATGTGTGTTACAAGTGTGTGTGTGTAACGCACGCGAATGGTATGCACCTGTGTTTACATATGTGTGCGTGTAATACACGTGTGTTATGCACCTGTGTGTAATATGCGTGTTTGTCATTCACATGTGTATGTGTAACAAATGTGCATGTTATGTGCATGTGTGTGTAAGTCGCGTGTGTGTGTTACACACATGTGTTATGCATGTGTGTTTTACAAGCATGTGATTTGCATGTCTGAGTGTAATGTGTGTGTGTAATTCACTTGTGTTATTCACATGTATGTGTGTAACACGTGTGTGTAATGCATATGTGTTTTCTGCATGTCAATGTGTAACATGCATCTGTCAAGTGTGTGTGTAATGTGCACATGTGTTTTGCGCTTATGTGTAATACATGTGTGTGTAATGCACATGTCTGTTATGCACCTGTGTATAATACGCGTGTTTCTAATGCGTGTGTGTGTTATGCACATGTGTGTGTGTGTGTGTGTGTGTGTACGGCACATGTGTGTTATGCACAGGTGTGTTATGTGCGTGTCTTACACACATGTGTGTTATGCACAAGTGTGTGTGTGTAATGCACACGTGTGTTATTTACCTGTGTGTAATACGTATGTGTGTAATGCACATGTGTGTTACGTACATGTGTGTATTGCATGTGTGTGTTATGCAGATATGTTTCTGCAAAGCACGGGTGTTTGTAATGCATATATGCATGTAACACATGTGTTTGTTATGCCCATGTGTTACGTGCGTGTGTTATGCGCATGCGTGTTACACGCATGTGTGTGTAATGCTCATGTGTGTTATGTGCATGTGTGTGTTACGCACATGTGGGTTATCCGTGTCTGTGTTGTGTGTGTGTGTCATGCACATGTGTGTTACGCACGTATGTTTATGCACATGTGTAACGCACATGTGTGTTATGCACATCGGAGTGTGTTATGCTCATGTGTGTTATGCATGTGTGTGTAATGCACGTGTGTTACACACATGTGTGTTACACATGTGTGTTGCACACATGTGTAATGCTCATGTGTGTTACGCATGTGTATTATGCACATGGGTTACACACATGTGTAACGCATGTGTGTGTTATATGCATGTGTGTGTGTGACGCATGTGTGTGTGAGATGCAAGCTTGTAACACATGAGTTTGTTACGCATGTGTTGTGTGCATGTTTCTGTAAAATGCGTGTGTGTTGCACACGTGCGTGTTACACACAGGTGTGTGTGTGTGCAATACATGTGTGTGTTATTCACCTGTGTGTAATATGCGTATGTGTAATGCACATGTTTGTTTTGCACCTGTGTATGCAATACACATGTTTGTAATGCACATGTGTTGTGCACATGTGTGCAATGCTCATGCGTGTTACACGGATATGTGTGTTTAATGCAAGTGTGTGTTACGTCTATGTGTGTTACACACCCATGTGTTTTACACATGCATATGTTATGCACACTTGTGTGTGTAACACATGTGTGTTATGTGCATGTGTGTGTAACACATGTGTGTATTATGTGCATGTGCGTGTGTAACACACGTGTGTGTTACGCATGCATGTGTAATGTATGTGTGTGTTATGTGCATGTGTGTAACGCATGTCTTATGCATGTGTGTATAATGCATGTGTTACACAAGTGTGTATATCTCGTGTGTTTTACGCATGTGTGTTACACGCATGTGTAATGCAAGTGTGTGTGTTACTTGCATTGGTGCATGTTCTGTATGTGTGTTACGTACATGTGTGTGTTACAAGTGTGTGTGTAACACGTGTCTGTAATGCATGTGTGCTATTGGCATGTCTGTGTGTAACATGTGTGTAATACCTGTGTGCTATCCGCATGTCTGTGTGTAACACACATGTGTTTTACATGCATGTGCGTGAAATGCATGTGTTTGTTTCGCACATGTGTGTTGCACACATGTGTATGTAACATGCGTGTTAGGCACATGTTTGTAATGCATGCTTTACGGAAGTGTGTGTATGACTATAATATCTTTTACAAGCATGGGTATGTGTAATGCGTGTCTGTGTTACTCACATGGGTGTGTTACACATGTGTGAGATGCGATTGTGTGTAATGCATATGTGTGTGATGTGAGTGTGTGTGTGACGTGAGTGTATGTGTAACGCACATGTGCTGTGCATGTGTGTAACGTGCATGTGTTATGTGTGTGTGAGACGCACTTGCTTGTGTAATACACGTGTGTTACACACATATGTGTAATGCGCATGTGTGTAATGCACATGCGCATTACACACATGCACATTACACATATGCACATGTGTGTAATGTGAGTGTGTGTAACATGAGTGTGTGTGTGTGTGTGTGTGTGAAGCACGTGTGTGATGCAAGAGTGTGTGTAATGCACATGTGTGATGCGAGTGTGTGTGACACGAGTGTGTGTGTAATGCTCATGTGTTATGCGTGTGTGTATAACGCACATGTGTTACATGTGTGCAACAAACGTGTGTGTTATGCGTGTGTGTTACACGCCTGTGTCTTATGCACATGTTTGTCAGCCGCATATGTTACACCCATGTGTGTTATGCATGTGGGTGTTACATATGTGTGTGTTACATGCATGTGTAGTACAAGCATGTGTGTGATGCGAGTGTGTGTGTAATGCACGTGTGTTGTGCATGTGTATGTAATGTGCATGTGTTATGTGCATGTGTTAAATGCGTGTATGTATGTGCATGTGTGTTACTCGCATGTGTGTTGCACATGTGTGTTATGCAAGTTTGTGTTACGCATATGTGTGTTACGTGCATGTGTAACACACATGTGTGCTACGTGCATGTGTGCTACGTGCATGTGTGTATGTGCATGCATAATGCACGTACATGTTACAAGTGTTTGTATTATGTACATGTGTGTAACGCGCATGTTAATCACATGTGTGTTAAAAGTGTGTGTGTGCAACACATGTGTATAATACACATGATTTATTCCCATGTCTGTGTATAACGCAGCATGTTATAAACATGTTTGACACGAGTGTGTGTGCAATGCACTTGTGTGTTATGCGGTTGTATGTAATAAGCATGTGTCTAAAGGACATTTCTGTTACACACATGTGTGTGTAATGCACATGTGTGTTACACGCATATGTGTATAACGCACATGTGTGTTATGCACATTTGTGTTATGTGCGTGTGTGTCTTACGAGAGTGTGTTACATGAGCATGTGCTACACACGTGTGTGTTACTTGTGTGTGTGTTATGCATGAGTGTGTTATGCATGTGTGTGTTATGCATATGTGTGTTTGACAAGAGTGTGTGACACATGTATTTGTGATGCAAGTGTGTGTAAAGTGCTCATGTGTGTGTAACCCACATGTGTTCCATCTGTGTGTAAAACGCATGTGTTACGTATGTGTGTAATGCACATGTGTTATGCGCGTGTGTATATAATGCACATGTGTGATGCGAGTGTGCATGTGATGCAAGTGTGTGAGATGCATGCATGTGTAATGCAAGTGTATGTATAATGCACTTGTTATGCTCGTGTGTAATATGCATTAAGCGAGTGTGTGTAATACACGTGTGCTTGACACACATGTGTTTTGCACCTGTGTGTAATACACATGTTTGTAATGCACGTGTGTGTTATGTGCATGTGTGTGTAATGCATGTGTGTTGCACGCATGTGTGCATGTAATGCAAGTGTGCATTACGCACATGTGTGTGCTACATGCGAGTGTGTTATGCTCGTGTGTTATGCATGATTGTGTTACATGCATGTGTGCCTTACACGCATGTGTGTTACGCACCTGTGTGTTACGTGCTTGCGGAACGCATGTGTGTTATGCACGGGTGTAAAGCATGTGTGTTATGCGCATATGTGCGTGTAATGCAGGTGTGTGTTACACACGTGTTTGTTACATGAGTGTATGTGTTACACATATGTGTGTTACGTGCATGTGTATTACGCACAAAGTGTGTGTAATGCACGTGTGTATTATGCGCCTGTGTGTAACACGCATGTGTGTAATGCACATGTGTGTTACGTGCATGTGTGTGTGTAACGTGCATGTGTCTTATGCTCACGTGTTATGCGCGTGTGTTTAATGCGTGTGTTTTGCACATGTGTTATTCACACGTGTTTTCCACATGTGTTTCGTGATTGTGCTATGCATGTCTGTATAATGCACATGTTACGCAAGGGTGCGTCTGCATAACTTGTGTGTTTTACTCGCAGATGTATGTGCAATGCACATCTGTGTTATGTGCATGTGTGTGTAATGCATGTGTTACGCACATGTGTTATGTGCATGTGTAAAACATGTGCTTGTTACGTGCATGGGTGTGTGTAATGCACAAGTTTGTTACACGCATGTGTGGGTAACTCACATGTGTGTTTTACGTGCACGTGTGTGTGTATTGCGCATGTATGTTATGCATGCATGTGTGTTACATGTGCACGTGTGTTATGTGTGTGTGTTATGCCCATGTGTTGTGCACATATGTGTTATGCTTGTGTGTGTTACACATGTGTGTTTTATATCCATGTGTGTGTGCAACGCATGTGTGTATTACATGCACGTGTGTGTGTGTGTGTGTGTGTGTGTGTGTGTGTGTGTGTGTGTGTGTGTGTAACTCACATGTGTGTTACACAGGTCTGTGTGTGTGTGTTACAAGTGTATGTGTTATGCGCACATGTGTGTTACATGTGTGTTGAGCATGTGTGTCATGCACTTGTGTGTTACGCACATATATAACGCACATGTGTGCTATGCGCATATGTGTGTAACGCACATGAGTGTTACATGCATGTGAGTGTATAATGCACATGTGTGTTACATGCGTGTCTTTGTGTTACATGTATGTCTTACGTGCCAGTGTGCATTATGCGTGTGTGTTATGCATGTGTGTATAATGCACATGTGTGCTATGTACATGTGTCTTACATGCGTGTGTGTTATGTATGTGTGTGTAATGCATGAGTGTGTTATGCACTTGTGTGTTACGCATGTGTGTTACGCACATGTTTAACGCACGTGTGTGTTATGTACATGTGTGTAACACAATTGTGTGATGCGAATGTGTGTGTTTAACATGCGTGTTTGTTATGCATGTGTGTGTTGCGTGCATGTCTGTGTAACATGCATGTGTGACACGAAAGTGTTTGTGTAACATGCATGTTATGTGCATGTGTGTAATATGCATATGTGTCATGCACGTTTGTTTTATACCTGTGTGTGTGATATGCATGTCTATAATGCACGTGTGTTGCACGCATGTTTGTAACACACATGTGTGTTAAACAGATTTGTGTGTTTAATGCAAGTGTGTGTTACATGCATGTGTGTGTTATGCACATGTGTGTTATGCCCGTGTGCATTATGCACCCATGTTATGCGCATGTATGTGTAACGCACATGTGTATTATGTGCATGTGTGCATGTAATGCACATGTGTGTTATGCGCATGTGTGTGTAATGCCCATGTTATGCCCCTGTGTGTGACATGTGTGTTATGCAGGTGGGTGTATAACTCATGTGTTTTATGTGCGTGTGCTACATGCATGTGTAATACATGTATGTTATGCGCATGTGCACATGTACTGCAAATGTGTGTTATGCACATGTGTGTGTTTACAAGCGTGTGTGTAACACGTGTATACTGCATGTGTGATATTCACATGTCTGTGTGTCACACGTGTGTGTAATGCACATGTGCTATTTGCATGTCTATGTGTTACACGTGTGTGTGTTACACGTGTGTGTGTAATACACATGTGTGTTATGTGCATGTGTGTGTTACGTGCATGTGTGTATAATACACGTGTGTGTTATGTGCATGTGTGTGTTACACGCATGTGTGTGACGTGAGTGTGTGTGTAACGCACATGTATGATGCGAGTGTGGGTGTGATGCGAGTGTGTGTAATGCGCATGTGTGTTTAACATGCATGTGTTATGTGTGTGTGTAACACACATGTGTGTGTAATAAATGTGTGTTACTCACATGTGTTTGTAATGCATGTGTGTGACATGAGTGTGTGGGTAACGCACATGTGTGTGATGCAAGTGTGTGTGATGCAAGTGTGTGTGTAATGCACATGTGTTGTGCGTGTGTGTGTAATGCGCATGTCTTATGTGTATGTAACACATGTGTTACCTGCATGTGTGTGTTGTGCATCTCCATGTTACGCTCATGTGTGTTATGCACGTGTGTTAGTTGTGAGTGTTACATGCATGTGTGTTATGCACATGTGTGTTACATCCATGTGTGTGTGATGTGAGTGTGTGTAACACACCTGTGTTATTCATGTTTGTGTAATGCATATGTGTTACATGTGTGTGTTACATGTGTGTGTTATGCACATGTGTGTTACTCCCATGTTTGTTGCACATGTGGGTTATGCAAGATTGTGTTACACATGTGTATTACGTGCTTGTATAACACATGTGTGTTTTGTGCATATATGTGTAATGCACACATGTTATGTGCAGCATAATGTGTGTGCATGTTACGCACATGTGAGTGTGTAATGCACATTTTACTCACGTGTGTTGCACATGTGTGTTACGAAAGTTTGTGTTATGCACATGTGTGTGTAACGTGCATGTGCTATGTGCATGCATGATGCGCATGAATGTTATGTGCGTGTGTGTTATGCACATGTGTGTGTAGCACACATGTTAATCACGTGTGTATTACAAGTGATGTGTGTGTGTAACACATCTGTGTAATGCACATGATTTATTCATATGTCTGTGTGTAACACATGTGTGTTATACTCGTGTGTTAGACGCAAGTTTGCGGGTGTAATGCATGCATGTGTAATGCGCATGTATGAAATATGTGGGTGTGTAACTTATGCACATGTGTATGTGTCTCTGTGTGTAATAAGCGTGTCTCTAAAGCACACCCCTGTTGTGTGCATGTATGTGCAATGCACGTGTGTGTTACGCACTTGTGTGTATATAATGCACATGTGAGTTATGTGCGTGTGGGTGTTATGAGAGCTTGTTATACTCGTGTGTGTTTTATGCACATGTGTGTTACAAGTGTGTGTTTTACACCCATGTGTGTTTGACATGAGGGTGTGTGTGTGTGTGTGTGTGTGTGTGTGTGTGTGTGTGTGTGTGTGTGTCTAATGCACATGTGTGATGCATGTGTTTGTGACACAAGTGTGTGTAACGTGCTTGTGTGTGTGTATAATGCACATGTGAGTTATGTGCGTGTAGGTGTTACGAGAGCTTGTTACTCACGTGTGTGTTTTCCGCACATGTGTTATGCATGTGTGTTTTACACCCTTGTGTGTTTGACATGAGTGTGTGTGTGTGTGTGTGTGTGTGTAATGCACATGCGTGATGCATGTGTCTGTGACACAAATGTGTGTCATGTGCTTGTGTGTGTAACGCACTCATGTGTTGCGTGCGTGTTTGTATAATGACGTGTGTTATGCATGTGTCTGTATAACTCGCATGTGTGTTATGCTCGTGTGTGTTGTGTGCACATGTGTTGCGCACATGTCATTGTAACACACATGTGTTGTGCATGTGTCTGTAATGCATGTGTTACACAAGTGTGTGTATAACTCAAGTGTGTTTTAGATGCATGGGTATGTGTAATGCGTGTCTGTGTTATGTACATATGTGTGTAATGCATGTGTGTGTTACTTACATGAATGTGCTATGAGCATGCATGTTACATGCCTGTGTGTAATGCCCATGTGTTACAAGCATGTGCATGCTACACAGATTTGTTTATTTAATGCAAGTGTGTGTTATTCCAATGTGCATTACATGCCTATCTGTGTTACATGTGCATCTGTTACGCCCGATTGTGTGTGTAATGCATGTGTGTGTTATGTGCATGTGTGGGTAATGCCCTTTTTATGTGCGTGTGTGTAATGCACCTGTTACGCAAGTATATGTATAACTATAGTATGTTTTACAAGCATGGGTATGTGTAATGTGCATCTGCATTACTTTCAATGGTGTGTGTGTATTACACACGTGTGTGTAATGTGACTGTGTGTGTAATGCATGTGTGTGATGCAAGTGTATGTGTGTGTGACATGAGTGTGTGTGTAATGCACATGTGTTGTGCATGTGTGTAACGCACATGTGATATGTGTGTGTGATGGGCTTGTGTGTGTAATGCATGTGTGTTATGCACATGTGTGTGTGTAACAAATGTGTGTGTAACGTGAGTGTGTGTAACATGAGTGTGCGTGTAAAGCACATATGTGTGACATGAGTGTGTGTGTAATGCACATGTGTTATGCATGTGTGTAACACACATGCGTTACATGTGTGTAACTAACATGTGTGTGACGAGCATGTGTATGTTACATGTGTGTGTGTTACACTCCTATGTTTTATGCACTTGTGTGTTAGGTGCATATGTTACACACACGTGTGTTACGCATGTGGGTGTTAAACACGTGTGTTTTATGAGCATGTGTGTTACGCACATGTGTGTGAAGTGATTGTGTGTAATGCACATGTGTTACATGTGTGTGCAACATGCGTGTCTGTTATGTGCGTGTGTTACTCGCATGCGTATTGCTCATGTGTGTTATACAAGTTTGTGTTACACACATGTGTTATGCGCATGTGTGACACACATGTGTGTTACATGCATGTGTGTTTGTAATGCACGTGTGTATGTGCATGCATAATGCATGTGCGTGTTATGTGCATGTGTGTTATGCACATGTGTGTAACATGCATGTTAATTATGATTTTGTTACAAGTGTGTGTGTACAACACGTGTGTGCAATGCATGTGATTTATTCACATGTCTGTGTGTAATGTGCGTGTGTTATACATGTGTTTGGCATGAGTGTGTGTGTAATGCATACATGTGTTATGCACTTGTGTGTAATAAGCGTGTGTCTAAAGCACATGTCTGTTACACGCATGTGTGTGTTACGCGCATGTGTGTATAATGCACATGTGTGTTATGCGCATGTGTGTATGTGTGTGTGTGTGTTACGAGAGTGTGTTACATGCACGCGTTTGTTACATGGGTGTGTGTTATGCACGAATGTTACACGTGTGTGTGTTATGCACAAGTGTGATACACAGGCATGTGTTACACACATGTGTGTTTGACGTGATTGTGCGTGTATAACACACTTGTGTGTGACGCACGTATTTGTGATGCAGGTGTGTTTAAAGCGCTCATGTGTGTGTAACACACTTGTGTTATGTGTGTGTGTAACATGCTTGTGTTATGTGTGTGTGTGTGTGTGTAACGCACATATGTTATGCGCAATTGTGTGTGTAATGTACCTGTAATGCGACTGTGCGTGTGACGTGTGTGTGAGATGCGCGTGTGTATAATGCACATGTATTTGTAATGCGCATGTTATGCTCATGTGTGCAATGTGCATTAAGTGAGTGTGTGTAATACGCATGTATTTAATGCATGTGTGTTTTGTGTCTGCGTGTAATATGCGTGTTTGTAATGCACTTGTGTGTTACACATGTGTATGCAATGCATGTGTCTTATGCGCATGTTTGCATGTAATGCAAGTGTCTGTTACTTGCATGTGGGCTACATGTGAGTGTGTTATGCTCATGTGTGTTACTCACAAGTGTGTTACACGCATGTGTGTTATGTGCATATGTGTTATGCACCTGTGGGTTATGTGCCTGTGGAATGCATGTGTGTGTTATGCACATGTGTGTATAATGTCTGTGTGCATTACACGCATATGTGTGCGTAATGGACATGTGTGTTACACTCATGTGTGTTACATGAGCATGTGTGACGCGCATGTGTATTACGCACAAGTGTGTATGTAATGCATGTGTGTTTTGCTCCTGTGGGTAATACACTCATGTGTAATGCAAGTGTGTTACGCATGTGTGTGTAACATGCGTGTTTCTTATGCTCGCATGTTATGCACGTGTGTTTAATGCACGTGTTTTGCACGTGTGTTATTCGCACTTGTTTTCCACATGTGTTACGTGCAAGTGTTATGCATTTCTGTATAACGCACTTGTTACGTAAATGTGTGTCTGCATAACTTGTGTATTTTACTGACAGGTGTATGTGTAATGCGCGTCTGTGTTACAAGCATGTGTGTGTAATGCACATGTTACATGAATGTTCTATGCGCATGTGTAAAACACATGCGTGTTATGCTCATGCGTGTGTAATGCATGTGTTTGTTATGCACGCATGTGTGTAACTCACATGTGTTACATTCATGTGTGTGTTATGCACATGGATATTACGAGTGCATTTGTGTTACACATGCGTGTGTGTTATGCTTGTGTGTTGTGCTTGGGTGTGTTACGCTTGTGTGTGTTACGCACGTGTGTTTTATGTGCAGGTGTAATGCACATGTGTGCTATGCACATGCGTGTGCAATGCGCATGTGTATTACACACATGTGTGTGTAACACATGTGTGTTACGCATGTGTGTGTGTTACAAGTGTGTGCATTATGCCCGTGTGTGTGTTATGTGTGTGTTATGCACGTGTGTTATGCAGGTGTGTGTGCTACATACCTGTGTGAGTGGTACGCACATGTGAGTTGTGTGCGTGTGTCATGCATGTATGTGAGTGCGTGTGTTGCACGCATGTCTGTGTAATGCATGTGTGTGTTGTGCGAATGTGCATTGCACGTGTCTGTGAAATGCATGTGTGTGTTGCGCACATGTGTGTTACTCACAAGTGTGTGTGTAATGCACGAGAGTGTTATGCACCTGTGTATATATATGCTTGTGTTAACGGGCATGTGTTATGTACCTGTGTGAAATACGTGTGTTTGCAATGCACATGTGTGTTACATGCATGTGTGTGTGTATAAGGCACATGTGTGTTATGCGCATGTGTGTCTGTAATGCACGTGTGTGATAACCACATGCGTTTGTTATGCTCGCTTCTGTTACACGAACCTGTGTGTTATGCGTACATGTGTTACACGCATGTGTGTTATGCACATGTGTGTAACACACAAGTGTGTTATGTGCCTGTGTGCAATATGTGTGTCTGTAATGCATGTGTGTGTTATGTGCATATGTGTTTGTAACACAAGCGTGTTACGCATTTGTGTGTTGCAGGCATGTGTGTTATGCGCATGTGTGTTACACACGTGTGTGTAATCCATGTGTGTGTTACACGCATGTGTATTATGCGCATGAGTGTTATGCATGTGAGTATAAAGCACGTGTGTTACGTACATGTGTGTGTTACATGTGTGTGTTATGCATGTTTGTGTAATGCATGAGTGTGTGTTATGCATGTGTTTTATGCACATGTGTAACACATGTGTAATGCATGTGTGTGTGACATGAGTGTGTGTATGTAACATGCGTGTTTGCTATGCATGTGTGCGTTGCACGCATGTCTGTGTAACACGCATGTGTGACATGCAAGTGTTTTTGTAATGCATGCATGTGTTATGCCACTGTGTGTAATATGCTGTCACACATATGTTTGTTTTGCACCTGTGTGTGTAATACATGTTTGTAATGCACGTGTGTTACACACATGTGTGTAACGCATGTGTGTGTTACACGGATTTGTTTGTTTAATGCAAGTGTGTGTTACGTGCATGTGTGTGTTATGCTCGTGTGTTATGTCCATGTGTCTTATGTAGTCATGTGTGTTACACACATGTGTGTGTAATGCACATGAGTTACACGCATGTGTGTGTAACGTGCATGGGTATTATGTGCATGTGTGCATGTAATGCATGTGTGTGTTATGCACCTGTGTGTAATACACATGTGTGTAATGCACGTGTGTTACACACATGTGTGTAACATGCATGTGTCTTATGCTCGCATGTTATGTGCGTGTGTTTAATGCACGTGTTTTGCACGTGTGTTATTCGCACGTGTTTTTCACATGTGTTACGTGCAAGTGTTATGCATGTCTGTATAATGCGCGTGTTACGTAAGTGAGTGTCTTGTATTTTACTCGCAGGTGTATGTGTAATGCGCGTTTGTGTTACATGCATGTCTGTGTAATGCACGTGTTACATGCATGTGCTGTGTGCATGTGTAAAACACGTTTGTTACGCGCATGTGTGTGTAACACGTGTTTGTTATGTGCACATGTGTGTAACTCATGTGTGTTACATGCATGTGTGTGTTATGCATGTGGATGTTACGAGTGCATGTGTATTACACGTGGGTGTGTGTTATGCCCGTGTGTTGTGCGTGTGTGTGTTACACTTGTGTGTGTTACGCACATGTATTTTATGTGCAGGTGTAATGCACATGTGTGCTATGCACGTGTGTGTGCAATGCACATGTGTATTACACGCATGTGTGTGTGTGTAACACACATGTGTAACCAAACAAGGGGTGAAAAAGTGGAAAAAGAACACAATTGAAAAGGAAATGTCCACTTCTGGAGCCAATGTACTACAACCCAAGTAAATATTTATTTTTCAAATCACAAAAAAACTATATGACATCCACAAAAGGGAAAAAAATCCAGAATAGTCAAGTGCTTTCGTCAAATGACTTCTTCAGAACACAATTTCATGGTCTCATCTCATTTTATACTTGTTGGTAATTAATTTGATAAGCAATTAATTAACATTTAAAATGGCAATGTAAAATAATCATTAATGTATACAAGTACTTTTTAAAATGCAATATTTCTAAAATTAAACAAAGGTATTGTTTAAAAACAACTGTGAATGTTAAAACTGATGTGTCACAGCTTTGTAGCTCTGAATCTAAGTTCAGGTTTAATACTGATGGCATCATTGATACCTGGAAATTCTGTGGCATTCAACTTAAGTTGCCACCTAGTTTCTGCCCTTAATAGTTTATTCGTCCAATCCCCCCTCTAAAATCCATATTAACTACTTCTAAAATAGCAAACCTAAAACAATGGGAAGGGTTACAGTTAACATGTTTAAAAAGTGCATTTTTTTGTCTTTTTTTGTAATGCTATAACAATGTTCGTAAATCTTACGGTTTAACCTCCTTTCCATCTTCCCTATATAAAAACATTCACATACCTTACATAAAGCTAAATAGACAACACCTGTAGTTATACATGAACCCGTGGACAAAATACTTCAATTTCGTATGGACCCAATTTTACCTTAGGGGTTTCAAGAATGTAACTGCAATAGTCACAAGTGCCACATTTGGTAGTTCCATTCTTTTTATGATTCTTTTTTGGGTATTTATTTTCCAGAATATTTTTCAAATTGCTATTAACCCTATAGGTGAACAAGGGTTCTAAACCAACAGCTGCCCATAAATCCTTATTTCCCTTCAACATGGCCCAATTGTTTTTAATAATCCTTTTAACATCACTAGAGGTTTCACCATATGTTAAAACCATAGCTTGGGAAAAATCCTTACATTCATTTTGGTCTTTGACCACAACTTCCTCAGTTGTTCCTAATAAAGGTTTGTATCTAACATTCCATTCACTGATAACTTGGTCTCTAATCCTAGTTAAAAGGTCTAAAGGATAGCCCCTACCAAGGAACATATCCAAAACTCGTTTTGTTTCCTCTTCAACAAAACTAAGTTTAGAACACATTCTGACTACTCTAACCATCTGCCCCTTTACTATATTCCTTTTGGTGTAGGGAGGGTGGTTACTAGTAAATTCCAGGTAGTCATTAGAAAAACTAGGTTTTCTGAATACCCTAGATTGGAAGCTGTTACTATCAGAGTCCTTAATCAACTTAACATCCAAAAAAATAATCTGCCTGTTGTTACCAGTAAATTTGAAGTATTCACATGTTCCATTAATATACTCAAGGAATGGGTCAAAGGTCCTTTCATCTTTCCATAAAATAAATAAATCACCTAAAAATCTGAGATACAAACAGCAATCGTTCTTATAACATGGATTGAAGATATATTGGTTTTCCCATTGGTACATTACAAGATTTGCAAAGATGGGGGCACAACTGTTGCCCATAGCTACACCTTTTACCTGTCTGTAAAATTCCCCCCCCCCAAACATAAAGAAGTTGTTTTTCAAAACAATCTCCATCAATTCTAAAATGAAATTAATCATATCACCACTTAAATTGGTTTTACTCACTAATACTTCATTAAAAAATTCCAAACCAAGGTCATGTGGAATAGAGGTAAAAAGATCGACAACATCAACAGTAGAAAAACAAACCTCATTACTAAAAAATTCATTTTTAGCTTTTCTTAAAAAATCCCAGGAATCAATAAGAATATGTTCAATAGGGGCCATAGCTTTTCTGACCATCCGGTCAATAAAAATACCTAAAGGGTAGGTGATACTGTTATGACCAGAAATAATAAGCCTATAAGGGGGATCATTTATATCCTTATGTGTTTTCGGAATTCTGAAAGCCATGGGTATAATAGGTTGTTCCACATGGAGAAAATTGTAAACTTCTTCATTAATAACCCCTTGGTAAAGGGAGTCCTCCAATATGAATTTAATTTTCCTATAACAAAGATGAATTTCATTCCTAGATGCCACTTCATATTTGGATGTGTCATTTAATATGCATGTTATTTTATTGTTATAATCTTTTGTATTTGTAATAACCATACCCCCACCCTTATCTGGTTTCATGAACCTGGTGTTCTGGTCATCTCTTAGTTCGTAGAGTAGCCTTTTTTCTGCCAAAGAAAGGTTATATTTCTTATACCTATGAGTTTGCAGGGATTTAAAAATTTCCTGGAAACTAACATTCTCAAAGGAACTTAAAATGGGAACCAGAGGGATTGTAACAACTTTTCTTTCTGATTTCAAATTTCCTATCAGTAAGTTTAGCTACCTTGTCTTTATTTTAAAATTTCAAGTTTAATTTTCTTACAAAAATCTTAAAATCTGTTAGTACCTTACTTGTATCTTCCTTTATAGATGGAACAAATTTCATTCCCTTCATTAATAAATGAAATAGATCCTTACAAATAGGTAAATCTGTATAATTATAAATTTTAAAACCTTTGTAGAGGTAAACAATACCATCTTTGCAAATAATATTTTTGTCATGTTCATTACCACTCACATTGCACTGATTTATTTGTAACTGTTCTTACTCCAGTAAGAGGGGTTTCTGTATTTCTGCCTTGTCCCTCCTTCCCCCCTGGGCCCTAAAAAATCTTTGTCCTGCCTAGGTTGAGTTCTATAAAAAATCCTTTTGGACCTCCTAAGGGGTGGGACCTCTTCTTCATCACAAGATTTATCATTGATATTTATCCTATTAGCAGTGGCATTCGCATTAGTGTGTTGAGTTTGACTGTGTATGTTGTTTCTACCTGAATCACCTTACAAATAAGCTTTAGGAAATGGGTATGCAAAACCATTTTTATATTCGGATTCATCCCTTGTTAATTTCTTTTTCTTTCTATAAATATTATTATTAACTTCATTTTCAACTTTATCAAATATGACGTTGTACCTAAATGAATACTGGTTAAAACAAACATCATCTAACACAACACAATTAATGTCATCAATTTCCTTTAACAAACAATTTATCTTCTTATTGTTAACTTTCAAAATAAACTCCATCAGTTCGATGCCATGCCTATCGAACATCTGGAGTAATTTGTCACCTTCAGGTTCACCTTTTTTTACACCATTCGGAAATTTAAACACTCGAAGCCCCTTAGGGACTTGCCTTCTAGCAATACACTCTTTCAAATAAGGATTATCACATTGTAAAGCTCGGACCTTATGCATTTTAAATTCTAAGGTTACTAACCTAGAGTCCATATTGTTACTGTCAGTATGGTTATTGCTGCCGAAAATAGCGGTTAAAAGAGGTTATGTGTTCTGAAGAAGTCATTTGACGAAAGCGCTTGACTATTGTGGATTTTTTCCCTTTTGTGGATGTTATATTTTTTTTGTGATTTGAAAAGTAAATATTTACTTGGGTTGTAGTACACTGGCTCCAGAAGTGGACATTTTCTTTTCAATAACACATGTGTGTTACGTGTGTATGTGTGTGTTACAAGTGTGTGTATTATGTCCATGTGTGTGTTATGCACTTGTGTTATGCAGGAGTGTGTGCTATGTACCTGTGTGAGTGTAACGCACATGTGTGTTGTGTGTGTGTCATGCACGTGTGTGTTGTGTGCATGTGCGTTGCACGTGTGTCTGTGAAATGCATGTGTGTGCTGTGCGCATGTGTGTTACTCACAACTGTGTGTGTAATGCACGAGAGTGTTATGCACCAGTGTTTATATACGCGTGTGTTTAATGGGCATGTGTTATGCACCTGTGTGTAATATGTGTGTTTGCAATGCATGTGTGTGTGTTACATGCATGTGTGTGTGTGTGTGTGTGTGTGTGTGTGTGTGTGTGTGTGTGTGTGTAAGGCTTGTGTGTGTTATGCGCATGTGTGTCTGTAATGCACATGTGTGATAACCGCATGCATTTGTTACACTCGCATGTGTTACAAACGCGTGTGTGTTATGCGTACATGTGTTATGCGCATGTGTGTTACTTACACGTGTGTGTAACACACGCATGTGTTATGCACCTGTGTGCAGTACGTATGTGTGTAACACACGTGTCTTATGCGCCTGTGTAATGCACATGTTTGTAATGCACATGTGTGTTACGCACATGTGTGTGTAATGCACGTGTGTGTTATGTGCATGTGTGTCTGTAACACAAGTGTGATACGCATGTGTTTATTATGGGCATGTGTGTTATGCGCGTGTGTTATGCGCATGCGTGTTACATACATGTGTGTGTAATGCATGTGTGTGTTACATGCATGTGTGTGTTACACACATGTGTTTGTTACATGTGTGTGTTTCATGTGTGTCATGCACGTGCATGTTACACGCACATGTGTTATGCACATGTGTAACACACATGTGTGTTATGTGCATGTGAGTGTGTAACACACGTGTATGTTACACACGTCTGTGTTGCATGCATGTGTGTTATGCACGGGTGTGTGTTATATGTGGGTGTGTTACATGCATGTGTATTATGCGCATGCATGTTATGCATGTGAGTATAAAGCATGTGTGTGTAATGTCCATGTGTATTACATGCATGTGTGCATGTAATGCATGTGTGTGTTATGCGCATGTGTGTGTAAACCCTGTGTTATGCCCGTGTGTGTAAAACACGTGTTACGCAGGTGGGTGTATAACTCATGTGTGCTTTACGCACGTGTGCTACATGCATGTGTAATGCACGTGTGTTACACATGCATGTGTAACACACGTGCGTTACACATGCATGTGTAACGCACGTGTGTTATGCACATGTGTGTGTACCGCACGTCTGTGTTATGCGCATGTGTGTGTAACATGTGTGTGTACTGCACATGTGATATTCACATGTATGTGTGTAATGCGTGTGTGTAATGCACGCATGCTGTTCGTATGTCTGTGTGTAACACGCATGTGTGTTATGTGTGTGTGTTATGCATCTGTGTGTTACGCGCATGTGTGTTATGTGTGAGTGTTACATGTGTGTGTTATGTGCGTGTGTTACATATGCGTGTGTTATGCACATGTGTATGTAACACATGTGTGTTATGCATGTGTATTGTATGCGTGAGTGTGTTACACGTGTGTTACCCACATGTGTAATGCATGTGTGTGTTATGTGCATGTGTGTTACACACATGTACATGTGTAATGTGCTTGTTAAGCATGTGTGTTACAAGTGTGTGTGTGCAAGATGTGTGTGTAATGCATGTGATTTATTCACATGTCTGTGTGCAACAGGCATGTGTTATACGCATGTGTAATGTGCATGCATGTTACATGCATGCATGTTGTGCACATGTGTGTCTAACGTGCGTGCTAAGCATGTGTGTGTTACAACTGTGTGTGTGCAACATGTGTGTGTAATGCACATGATTTATTCGCATGTCTGTGTGTAACACGCATGTGTGTTCTACACATGTATTTGTTACGCACGTCTGTGTTACACATGTGTGTGTAACGCATGTGTGTCTTATGTGCATGTGTTTGTGTTACATGCATTTGTGTTCTTCATATGTTACCGGCATGTGTGTTGCGCACGTGTGTTAACGCAAGTTTGTGCAACACATGTGTGTGTTACGAGCATGGTTACATGTTATGCGCATGTGAGTGTTACATGTGAATGTGGTTTACGTGCATGTGTTACATGCATGTGTTACACAGCATGCTTGTGTGTGTTATGAGCAAGTGTGTTACGTACATGTGTTACTCACATGTGTGTTGCGGGCATGTGTGTTAAGTGCATGTGTGTTGCAGGAATGTGTGTTTGATGCAATTGTGTGTGTGTAATGCATGCATGTGTTATATGCGTGTGTGTAATTTGCATTCGTGTAACTTATGCACATGTGTTATGCGTCTGTGTGTGTAAACGCATATGTATAATGCACATGCATGTTACGCGCATGTTTCTGTAATGGCCATGTGTGTTAAGCGCATGTGTGTAATGCATGTGTGCATTACGAGCATGAGTAACAGGTGTCTGTGTAGCATGTGTGTTTTATGCATGTGTGTGCAACTTGTGTGTGTAACTCGCATGTGTGTTAAGCACGTGTGTGTTATGTATGTGTGCATGTAGTGCACATGCTTGTTACATGCATGTGTGTAATGCACTTGCGTGTTACGAGCATGTGTAATGCATGATTGTGTAATGCGTTTGCCTTTGTAATGCATGTGCGTGTTACATGTGCATGTGTGCAATGCATGTGCATGTTACACGTGCGTGTGTGTTATGCACATGTATGTGTAACACACATGTTAAGTGCATGTGTGTGTTACAAGCACGTGTGTGTTTGTAACACATGCATGCAATGCACATGCGTTATTTGCATGTCTGTGTGCAACATGTGTGTGTAATGCATGTGTGTTATTTGCATGCCTGTCTGTAATGCCTGTGTGTTACGTGCATGTATGTTATGCGCAAGTGTATGTGTAATGCACGAGTGTGTTATGTGCCTGTGTGTAATATGCATGTGTGTAATGCACGTGTGTTATGCGCCTGTGTGTGCAATACAAATGTTTGTAATGCACGTGTTATGCGCAAGTTGTAAGATTTTTCTGTGTTACGCACATGTGTTACACACGTGTGTAACATGTGCATGTGTTACATGCATGTGTGTGTAACACACATGTTTTGCGTGTCTGTCTGTAACACGTGTGTGTTGTGCATGTGTGTTTTGCGTGCTTGTCTGTGAATGGGCCAGTGTGAGTGGCAGAGGGCTTATTAGTCATTTATAGTCGATTGGATTTTCTAAGCTGTTTCCTTGTATTTTTTTTTCTATTTCCTCCACTTCTAAGCCTCGTGGCATGCCTTGCAACCCACTGCTCCAGTGTAAACATTCCTAAGCAGATCTGACCCTCACTTGTACATGAGTATGCTTAGAGTTTCTTTAACTTAACTTATCATAGCTTAGCAGCCTCAGACACACACCCTTGCTTAGCTGAGCACAAACAGGAGCTGCTGAGCTCCAATGTGCTTACACAAACCATACCATGCAAAACCCCCTTTTCATGTCAGCTGCCTCTTTTGCCTACACTACCACATTGCATTATTTACACAGTTAGGTACCTGCAGACACGGTTGCCCATTTTGCTATTTGATAAACTTAGTTAATTTACATACATCTAATTGCATATACCCTAGTTACTGCACTACACTGGAGCCTATGTCCTTAGCAACCACTGTAACCTGCCATTGTATGACTCTGTATGCTGGCCAGTATAATGGGAAAATCATTATAACTTTACCATTCCTATTTTACAATTTAAATTTTTTTTTTGCAGAATCACATGTTTGTACATCACTGCACATTGCTTAAACGTGGTATATGTGATAAAAATACTTTTAATTTTCATTAATTGCATCACTTTTGAATATCAATGGCCATAGTTTTGGTGATTGGCATGCCTACTGCACATAACAGATGCTTTTATTTGAGTTGTCACAGTCCCTTTTGACTTTTACATTCCAGTACATGGTTAGTAACTGCTTACACTTTTCCTGCAGACAAGGCTCCTACACGGATGCCTGTCTGCTTTCTGGATCACAAAATCACCTCATTTGCATGGTTTTCACCAGCAAATTAGGTGATTTCCATTCTGTGATCTCATCCTTGTCTGCACAGTGCTAGGAGGCTCATGCATGCCCCCAGCCTTGTTTCCTGGATCACTTGGCCTCCTGATTTTATGTTCGGGCCACAACACTATTCCTACATAGAGAATCACTCAGTGTAGGGTTTATTGAATTACCCCTAATGTGATAGATAGTTTGGCTTAAAGTTAACTTGAATATCAATTTAGGCATAAAAGAAGGATTAGTTCGAAAAGAAACCTCTGACTCTGTCCTTGTGGAAAATAAAATAGGTTTGACCAATTCAAATTGCTTCCAACACAGATACAATTCTTGCAGTAGTCAGAACAATCAGTAAAACTCTTTTCTGTGTTAAGAACATCAAGTCAGCTAGGCCAGCTCTTTCAAATGGAGCAAATGTTAGCTTATCTAACACAAAGTTAAGGTCTCAGGGAGATGCCACCAGTTTTCTTGGAGGCCTCTTATGCAAAACTCTATTTTGACATAAGAATGCATGAGAATATGTTCAAAGAAGAGGATCCATGTGCAGATATGCAGAAATGACCCATAAATGAACCTTGATAGAGGAGTAAGAAAGGCCTTAGGATTGTAACTCACACAAATATTTTAAAACCAGAGAGTGAATAGCACTGAATGGGTGCTGGTTATGTTGTTTGCACAGGTAGAAAACCATTTCCATTTACTAATGTATGATTTTCTAGTAGCTAGCACTCTTACTTCTTTTATTGCCTGCTGCACCTCCTCATACAGAGGTGCCTAATGGGAATTACATTGATTGATGTCAGGATGTATCAACCTCACTTATTCTTGTATGAATAGATCTTGTCTGTGAGGATGCTTGTGGTAATTGCCCCTGGCCAGTTCCAGAAGAAGGAAGAACCATGGTTGCAACAGCCAAAACAAACAGGAAAGTAAATTGCTCAATAAAAGCAGTCAAAACCAAAAGAAAATAGAACAATTCCATCAAGGCACGACTCCACTGGTATTTTTCACATGAACAAGCTTTATTGAAACACACTTTCTTCAGAATAAAACCATAAACGTTGTTATCACCACAGATGTGTTTTCGTCCTCTAATGACTTCCTCAGATGAAACAGAAATTTTTACCTTTTACAATTCTTCCGTTAAAATACCCTCCACTTAATTAATACTGCTATCCAGTTGGTGTATATTCTTAATGTGGTCACATGTACTTAATAGATGCTCAGCCCTATAAAACTTTTTTTTAAAAATCCCTTTAAACCAGTCCTTTAAAACAGTTCTAAACACATACATATATAAATATATAAATATCAAAATATCCTCTCTAAACTCTAATAGATATAAATATATAAATATAAATAAATATAAATACAAATACAGTTTAGTTTTATACATGTTAAAAACTTTATAAAACAAAGGCTGCAGTGGTGGTGCTGCAGTAGCGTTGTCGCCACACAGTAAGACGTTGTCTTGTTCCATTCTCAGCTAAAGCATCTTCTGTGTGGAAACATGCGTGAATGGGTGTACCTTCGTTGAAGGCTGTACATCAGGGCTGGCAACTTGGTACGTAAAAATCTACTTCCAATCATTAGCGGACCGGAGTTCCGCTGTGGCTACCCCTAACCGGGAAAAGCCGAAAGATACAACAACAAAAAAACTTATAAAACAAACTTTTCTTCCATACAATAGCACCATCTTGTGTCCAAAGAAAGAATTAAAATCATACACAGGTGCTTTTTTTTTTCTCAAAAAAATTTTTATTAATTATATGAATAGCAAGACAATGAAAAGATTATACATAACAAGAAGGCATAAATGAACATATAACAATTCATCTAGTGATAACAACCTTCCTGAGATTTTGATAAATTATTTAGAAATAAAACATACACCATATGTACACTATATACAAGTTAGGCAACCTGAGAGAAAAAAAAAAAAAAATATTTAACATTAACTATTTAATATGTTTAGAACGTTTTCTAACACAACCTTTCTAATAGCTTTTTTTTTGGACTCCCACCTAAGTATCTTTGAGCATCAATAAATTTAAAAGCCATTTTCTGGAAAGTAACCCATTTTAATTTAGAGCGATCAATCCAATTTTGTATTATATAAAGTTTTAGTAATGAGCAAATAAAAATGATAACATGAATATCAACTTTTGAAAGATGAATCAATGGAATATGTAGAATAGCAAATTCCCGTCAACGTGGATTTTGATATCCCATTTTCTGCAGTCTGACTTTCAAAGATGTCCACAATCTGTGAGAAAAATGACAATACCATAGAATATGAAGGAGGTCTGCTTGGGGATGAGAACAGCATGAACACGAAGGGGACTTATTTGGGTTAAATTTGTTTAATTTGATTGGGGTAAAGTAGGCATCATTATTAATCATTAATTGTGTGTATGCTAATTTTTTAAAAGGGATAAATTCCTTAGTGTGTCTAATAGCCAGGACTTTCTGAGATTCTGACAATTGGGAATTATAATTCAGCCAAACATTAGATAAAAGACAGTTGTGGTCCATCATTAAAGAATTAATTAATTTATATGAGTTTGAGAGCATTTTATCAGATGATGAAAGTATTTTGATAATCGTGTTAAGGCTTTTCAATTGTGAGTCTATGGGGACCAGACATACAAATTTGTTTTTAATTATTGCTCTTAGTTGTGTAAGAATTGGTGAGTAATTCCAGTTTACTTTCAATAACTTACGCCAGTCAGATAAAGGCAAGTCAAGATATTTCAAAACATCTCCTACTTTTAGATTTTTAATTAAAGGATAGTTTGTTAAGTTCAAAAGTTTATTGTCCAATAATATATTTGGGTTTAGATGAATTGGCTGAACATGGTGCGAGATCTTTTCTAGTTTACACATTTTGAGTAAGGTTTGGAAATCTCTAATCTTTTGTTTAAATACTGTAGATATATTTTTAATAAATAAACTATCCAGAGAGATAAAGGGAATAGCTTCAGGATTTAAATTATTAGAAATGACATAATTATATCATAATTTTATCCATAAAGAGTGATTTGGATAAGAAGTGTTATTGAATTTAGAGATAGTAAGAAGTTTATTGGATGAGACAATCAAATAATAGAGATAAAGATTAGGTAAACCCAAACCTCCCTTGTCCTTCGAAAATGCCAATCTAGAATAGGAAATTCTAACAGATTTAGGGAACCATATGAATTTTGCCAAAGCTTTATTTACAGACTCAAAAATTTTTTTTTGAAATTATCTGATCAGAAGATGAGAATTGGTAAAGAAATTTAGGCAGAATATTCATTTTAATAATGGCCACCCTTGAAAGAAATGAAAGGTTTAGATGCTTCCATCTGTCAATATCAGACAATATAGAGTTCCATAATTTATTAGTATTATTTTGAAAGGAAGATCTATTATTGTGTTCTAAATTGATTCCTAAATATTTTATATTATAAGTAAACTGAAAATGATCGTCTGGAAACAAAAAAGATTTGTGTGCTAAATGATTTAAGGGAAAAATATGAGTTTTTGTAGAATTTAAAAGATAGTTGGAAACCAAAGAAAAATCATCAATAGAATTCATTATTTTTCTGTAATCAGATAATGGAGTTTGAAAGTAGATTACTAAATCATCTGCAAAAGCAGAGAAATGAATATTAGTATTAAGAATTCTAGGGATGTTATGAAAAGTATTTTGAGTAATAAACAATAGCAAAGGTTCTAAATAAATGTTGAAAAGAAAAGGTGACAATGGACAACCCTGTCTTGTTCCTTTAGTGATCCTTATCGGAGCAGAAAATTGACCATTAATGTATAGTCTAGTAAACATATTCTTGTATAAAACTTTTAAAAAATTTATAAAGAATAAGGGAAAATTAAAACATAACATAGTTTGAAATAGAAAGTTCCAACATACTCTGTCAAAGGCATTTGATGCATCTATAATCAAAGCATATATAGGGTTTGGATTTTTCTTAATGAGATGAAGTATAGTCTCTAAAGATAGAGTATTATCCCAAGCATGTCTCTGAGACATAAAACCTGATTGATCTGACGAGATAATTGAGGGTAAAATCCGTTTCAATCTGTTAGCCAGAATAGATGACAGAATCTTAATATCCACGTTAATTAAAGAAATGGGTCTATAATTTACTGGGTCAGATTTATCTTTATTATTTTTTAGAATTAGAATGGTTTTGGATCTGTTCCAATGAATATCTGAGATATCATTAACTCTTATATGATTGTAAACTTTAAATAGAAAGGGAAGAACTACCAATTTGAAAGTTTTGAAAAATTCTGGAGTAAAACCATCAGGTCCAGGAGATTTACCCAATTTAAGATTATCTATTGAATCCGAGATTTCTTGTACCGATATAGGGGTAGAAAGTAGTTTTTGCTGATTATCATTAAGTTTAGGGAACTGCAAAGAGTCTAAAAAGAGTTTTGAGTGATTATCTTTAACAGAATTAGAAGAACCTGAATATAACTCAGTGTAAAGAGAGGTGAAAAGTTGAATAATCTCTTCATCAGTATTATATAATCTGTTATTATAAGATAAAGATGTAATATTTGGATTTCTGAAGTTAACTTTAATAATTCTCGCTAACAATTTAGATGGAACCTGGGCCCACTCTGAATATGAAGCAAGTAGCTTTTGTTCAGCTAAGGAGAGGTTATTTTGGTGAAGCAGAATTAAATCTTTCTGACAATCAAAAATTTGTTTTTCTAAAGTAGCATCATAGTTCAGACTAAGATGATTTTCCAACGAAGAAATTCTTGATTTTAAGAATTCCTCTTTCTTAAAGTATTGTTTTTGAAAAAGCAGCTTTACTAATAAATAAACCTCTTAATCTTGCTTTACATGCAGCCCATTGTATGTCATAAGGAATGTCAGATGATTCAAGACTATTCACCATTTCATTTAGGATTTCTGAAGCTTGTTTGCAAATATCTTCATTTGACAATAAGTTATTATTTAAGGTCCACTTATTAAACATAGTTTTATTTTTGATATTGGGTTTTATGTTCAATTTTAGTGAAATTCTTGAGTGATCCGAAAAGAATCTGGGTTCTGTAGTAAAGTCCACAATATATTTTGAAATATAATCTGAAATTAGAAAGAAGTCTAATCTGGACCACGAATGATAGCACTTAGAATAATAAGTATATATATCATTCTTGTTTATACTTTTAACAGTGTGGAGGGGATCTATTAAATTATATTCTGTCATCAAATCATTTATAGCCAGAGTAGATTGAAGATTATAGGTGACAGTGGAGCGGGAACGATCAATTACAGGGTTTATAACTGCATTCCAGTCACCACCCACTATAATATGATGATCCTTATAGGATGCAAGAATATTGTAAATTTTTAAAATGAACAAATGTTGTGAATTACATGGGCCATATAGATTTAAAATTAATAAGGGTTTGTCCAAACCAGCAATAGAAGCGGTAAATAAGCACCACCTCCCCTCATCATCAAATTTCTCATCAATAATATTCCCAATTAATTTTTGTTTAATGATTATAGCTACACCTCTGGAGTTAGATGAGTCACCTGAAGCTATAATCTTTTTGATCCATTTTTTTTAACTCTTTATTCCAATCAATACGTGAAATATGGGTCTCTTGAATAAAACAAATGTTAGCCTGTGATTTAAAGATCATATGAAATAATAGTGACTTTTTCGCTTTATCTTGAATGCCTCTAACATTCCAAGAATCTAAAGTTATGTCAACAGGCATATTCTACAAGTATAATCATTATTGATGCTATAAAAGTGAACTCAAGGTGCAAATCCAACACAACATTAAAAAGAAGAAGAAAAAAATAAAAGAAAAACAGTCTTTAAGTATTCAAGCAAGTCATCAAATAACATTTGTTGAAAAAAAAGAAAAAAGTTTTTTTAAGAACCATGAAATGTATAATAATAACCTTTATCCTAACCCTAGTGCCTACCCACCAATCCCCCTGTGATAACGGAAGAGGAGAAGAACATAAAAAAAACATTGTAATTATAGATAATAATAACCTCAAGTTAGAATACAAATTACTCAAAGGAAGCCTAACATAACATAAAGTCCGAGTAATACTACTAAAAATATATACAAAATTAACTAATTTCAAGATGTCCAACATGCTTAATCCCTACTTCTAATACTAATCTAAAGCTCCTATCCTTAAATTGAAATTTATAGTGATTAAATGTATTTCCTCGTATTTCAAGAGAAAGAGAAACAAGTAAATAATAAATAAATCACACTCTGCTTAACTAGAACACTCTATCATAAGAAGTAATACAATTAAAACTGAAAGATATGTAAGATAACATATATAAGTATAACAAAACCAACTGGTAACATTATAATATAAGTAAATAAGCATAGCATTACTGAACTAAAGATAATAGTCATGCACTATCTACTGAACCTTCTTTAGTACTTTAGTGATAATTTCATTAATCAACATGACCATTAGTATGATAAAAGCACTAATACCTGTAGAATGAGTATTTAGTTATAGTTCAAATAAAGCAAAAACAACTACCAAGCAACCATATCTCAAAATGAAAAACAATTCAGTCTGGAGATGCATCTATTAACTAGATAATAGTAGTACAGGAACTATTCAAAATGAAATATTATAAGCTGTAAGGTTTTTAACACTAGTTAATATACATGAATAAAGTATAATTATATTATTAAATAGTAACTTAAACAGCATCATATATATTGGACTGAATATACAACAATGTGCATACATATAATTTTAAATCTACTTTTTGAATATTTTACTAATGACTCCGTTAGGTTATGTAGCCATACTATTCTTCTAAGCTATAGATGTAACATAGCAAAACAGCATGAAAAGACAAGGCTTTTAAAGTAAACATTTTGAACATCTAATTAAAACAGAAACAAGCAAGCTAAATGCAGTAAATCTAAGGGCTTAAATATATACAGGTAGATTCAGCTAATCATATTAAAGATAGTTATTTCAAACCTTTCAAATAAGTAAAGGCTTTCTTAAACATAAACTACTAATCATAAATATCACATCCAGCCTCTGAGAAGAAAGAGAGCAGAGAATAGAAAGAACATGAAACTTTCATATGAACAGGTATACTTTGTAACATTTGTCAAATAAACACTTCAGTATAATATAAAATATTGTATGAAAAAATATTCTGAATAGGAAAATATGTTCATTTCCTTACACATCCTTTAGAATTTTAATATATAAAACTAACCTGTTCATTTGTTTCCAGAAACATTTTCACTCTGCTTTATGAAAGTAGCAGCTTGCTTTGAAGTCATGCAGACACACTAAAAGTCATTGAATATATTATGTGACATGAATCTGTTTAAATTTAAAAAGCAACCTTCATTTATGAAGAGAAAACACTTTAAATAATAGCCAGATCTATTAAAAAGTTAGCGCTATTGAATACTTGTTGAAAACAAGCAGACTTGTGTATTTGAAACTGTCCTTCTTTCCTCACAAATGATGACATCACCATCCATCTCAGAGAGACTGTAGTGTGCGCATGTTCATGCAGAGCATCAGCTGGAACTCTGAGGGGAAGATTTTCTTGCTAGAATGTTGAGATGGAATGTTTTCCCCTCCAAAAATCATTTAGCTTACACAGAAGACTGTAACTCAAAAGCTTGTAGTAAAATTAACATATTATCTATTTACACAGCAAGCATATGTGAGAGAAAGAGAAAAAAGTAAATACAGCAATTTAAATGCTTCTATTAATCCACACAAATCTAACAAGCATATATCCTGTCACTGCACACTGTCACACCAAATCTATCATGTGTAAATTACATGACAAGTTCTTAAGCTAATATAATTATGTCACACCAGAATTACAAATCATGTAACACAAATACTGTCAGAGTAAAGAAATGAAAAAATCAAACCTTATTGTAGTTCTTTAACAGTAGAATATTAAGATACAGTGTCAGGAAGCTTTTTAAATGTTTTAAGAAAAATGTCTTTTGCATCTTTAGGATCTGAACATACAAATCTTTTGTCATTAGCTGTGAAAGACAAGGTATTAGGATAAGCCATTCGAAATCTAATCCCTCTTTTATCAAGTCAGCACAATAGGGGCTAGTTTTTGTCTATTTAATTTGATCTGTGCAGGAAGATCTTGGGAAAATGATAGTTTGTGAGACTTCCATATGAATTGTTTCTTTGTTTTAGCAGTTTCTAGGATCTGGAAAGTGTCTTGAAAGTTTAGTAACTTAGTATAAATTAACCTTGGTGTAGAAGAATCTTGCTTTGTATGCAGTGCTCTGTGTGCTCTCTCTACAATTATAGATTTTGAAGAAGCTTCACAATTTAACAGTGTTACAAAGATATTTTTAGTCACAGATAACAAGTTTTATTGTCATAAGATTCAGGTAAACCACGAATAATGATGTTATTTCTTCGACTCCTGGCTTCCAGATCCAATATTTTAGCTTGTAAATCTGAAATAGTTTTATCTCTAGATTTAAAGTCACTTTCCAATAAGTCTGTTTTAACTTCCAAAGCTAAGATTTTATTTTCAATAGTAACAATACTATCGTTTATTTGCTTTAAAGATTTACTAAAGTCTGCAAACTGTTCTGAAAAGTTTTGTATAGCACTTTGGATTGGTTTTAATGCTATTTTTAGTTCTTCTAAAAGGAAATTTGAGCCATTTAAATCTTTATTACTTACATTAATAGTTTCTGTAGGTTGTCTAGATGATTTCAGTCTTTTGAACCTGAATCTTTTCAGGAGAGAGCATTGAAGTATATTTGGCCTTTGTAGGCTGAGTCTCCATGGAGTCAGATTTTGTAGCCATGCCCAGAAATGGAATGCAGTCAACAGGATACCAGAAACCAGGAACAGACTGGAGCAGTAGGAGTCCCAGCAGCAGAGAGACCAAGAATGTTCTGAGGTAAAATAAATCTCAGGATAATAAGTCCAGAAGAAAAAATAATCCAAATGCGTAGAAAAAGATTTATAAAATCTTTTAGTATAAAAATTTGAGGAAAAAGGTTGATATAAAGTTGTAAAAAAAACAAAAGTTAAATAGCTGTGAGGAGCTCAGAGAGTAAGGACTAAACTAGTCGGCGGCCATCTTGCTACACAGGTGCTTTTTAGATAAATGGTTCAAGCATTAATATAGTAAAAGACATACATTTTCTTTTTTCTCTTTTCTCTTTTTGAACCAAAATAAAATATTGCACATACACTTTTGATGTTGCAGTCCTTAGCTTTGTCCTAAGGTAAGAAGTATTGCATTAAAAAAAAAAAATTATATTTATAAAGTTAGTGTACATAAAGAGATATTTTTTTCAGAGTCACTAGAGCTTTGCAGCCCTTAACTTTAAAACTGGGGCAAGAGTGACTGCATCATTCAGACCTAAAAATCTAGTAGCTTCCAGGGATAGTTGCCACAGTAGTTCTTTGTATTCAATGGAAGTCTCCCATGGATCTCCTCTTATGTCCTTTGGAATTACTTCCAATACAAAGAATTTGAATTTACCTTCTTGAGAGCTTATTGTGTGTCTGTAAAGAGCATTCTTGGTACATTTTGTTCTAATTTCATAGTTATGCTCATAGATTCTGTTTTTTAACTTTCTTTCTGATTTACCTACATAGAATGCTTCATAATGGTCACAAAGCCCTATGTACACTATACCACTAGTGTCACAATTCACATAGTCCCTACTACTAATAAGTCTATCCCTACTGCTAACCAGAATAGTGTCCTTCATGTAGATATACGGACACTGGGAGCATCGCCCACATTTAAAGGTCCCTACTTTACCCTCTTTACACTTAAGGCCATCTTTTTTACCTTCTAATATAGCCTTTAGACTTCTACCCCTTCTGTATGTGCATCTTAAAGGGTAATCGAAAATTCCCTCCAAGTCTGATAGTTCACCAAATCTATTTCATTCCTCTTCTAATAATTTTCTTATTCTTACTGTGTCTCCATTATAATCTGTCACAAAATTTCTTTCACCTTCAAAATTCACTTTTTTAACCTTTTCCTTACTAAGCCCTGTTTTGTCCCCCAGAATGGGTTTAAATGTTTTTTATAAATTCGTTGGGGGTAACCTCTTTCTATAAACATTTCCCTCAATGTTTTGCATTCTACCTCAAAAATCACATTCTCTGGATGTCATACAACTACCCCTAACATATTGTCCCTTAACAATTCCTTTTTTTCTGGTGTAGGGGGTGTACACTGTTGTACGTTAAATATGAATTTGAGAAAGTTTCTTTCTGATATATCTTTGAACTAAAAATACCTTCACATTTCTTAATAGAAATGCCCAGATATTCCAATTCATCCTTATTAATCTTGTATGTAAAATTTAAAAAATCAGTTGATTCTGATATATAATTTAAAAATTCAAAAAACATGCTTTCAGAGCTTGTCCATAAAAAACACATGTCATCCAGGTAGTACTTGTACAGTTTCCAACATTTTACATATTTGGAATTTATAATGTATTTTTCCTCCCAAATTGAAAGAATTATGTTGGCGTACGTGGGCCACACCTTGCCCCCATCACTACTCCCTGTACTTGTTTAAAAAACTCCCCTTCATAATGTATAAAATTATTTTTTAAAACTATTTCCATCAGGGTTAAAATAAGATAAAAGTCTTCGTTGTTAAACTTACCATACTTAATTAGGGCTTCCTCAAACCATTTCATTCCTTCATCATACAGTATTGATGAGAATAAGTCAATCATGTCAATAGTTATAAAAATCATTTTCTCATCATATAAATCATTTGTTATACTACATAATAAGTCCCAATAATCTTTTACTACACCCTGGCTTCCTAGCTCCATGTCTTTAAGCTTAGTGTCCAACCATCTGGTCAAAGGTGCTGTTATAGACCCTTCTGATGACACTATAGGTCTCATAGGTGGGTCTTCTATGTCTTTGTGCACCTTTGGAATCCCAAAGAAGGTAGGTATTTTTGTTTTTTCTATGTACAAAAACTTAAAAGTTTCTATACTTATTAGTCCTTCCAACAGTGGGTCATTTAAAATTAAATAGATTTTTCTATTACCTATATTTGTTTCATTAACTGAGACTCTGACGTATCTATTTGTGTTCTCCAATATATCCATCATCTTACCTTCATACACCATTTGGTCCACAAACATCATCCCCCCTCCTTTATCCGGTCTCATCACCCTAAAGGTAGTATCATCTTTCATTTCATTTAATAATTTGTTTTCTTCCTTTGTTGCGTTATACCCTATCCTTCTCTTAGAAAGTTCTGATCTTATTTTTCTCTCCATTATTACCTCAACATTTTTTAATTGTGGGTGTAGGGGTGGGTTAAATGTGCTTTTCCTTCTTAATTCCTCCATGCCTTGTGAGTTTGCATTCTGTCCCTTAAAGAAAAGCTCAAAGGCTTGATTAGTTGCTGGTAATCCTGAGATAATCCCACTCAGTTACCAAAGTCTGAGTTGAAAACTCTAGAACTTGATCTATTCTGTGGTATTGTCTGTAACAACCTGGAGGTCTTGTGGACTGAACATGATAAAACAGCTGAGTGCTTTGATCAGGGCAAGCATATCTTTTATATTTATGTCCTTGTGCCTGTCCTTGGTGTCCCATACATCTTGCAGTTTTAACCCTCCTGAAGCTGCTCCTCAACCAAAGTCTTATACATCTTTGGTGACTCATTGCTTTGGAACAGAGAGGGAGAAGGAGGGACCTAGATTTAAGGATATCTGTTTTCTCCACAAAGTGATTTCCCTTCTGACAAACCCCAGTACTGGGATCTGAAAAGGCAGGGGTTGTTGGTACTGGTAGCTTATCTTTCTCATGTGGAGTCTTGCCAAGGGTATCATGGGAATCATAGAAGCCATTGATTTGCTGAATATGTTTCATTGGTGAATTAAATGTGCATAAACAATAAAAGGAAAACATTTTCAATTAGATAAAATGAAATTTTAAATGTTTTATAGCAAATATAATCAACTATGTACAACATAAAAATACAAATCTTATGACTAGCAATTTATAAACAAATGCATATTGCAATACATTGTAAATGTTTATGAAATTTAAACTTTTCATAAGTCCAAAGTTTCCAATAACTGATGAAATTTTAACCATGGACTGGGGACTATCATTGAAGAAGTTCTTGATTTTTTTAATTTCATATTCATTAAAAGGTACAGTCTTGAGTAGAATGATGAATTCTTCAAACTTAGAAGAGATATATTTACATTTCCTTGTGGTGGTCTTTCTAGCTTTTGCTAAAACAGTCATTACAATGTAGAATATTCGTGAAGTTCAGAACTGGAGAGATGAAGATAATTAATATTATGTGAAAGTAAAATGTTATCTGTCTATGTAGCTTGTAGAAAGGTATTCATTTTATTCCAATAGAGTGATTTGAATAATCATAAATAATATACTTCAATCTGCAATACAAATTTCATTGCATCTCCAAACAACTCAGGCTATTATTTTTGTACATTTTGATATTATTTGAGAAGTTAAAAAAGGATCTGTGAACCCTTCCCAAGTTTGAACTACAGAAGTTCCAGCAACTGAATTTAGCATTAACATTTTGCCATTGCAAGATAGGTCTTTGAATCTATCTTGTAAATATTTTTTTTCAAAGTTTAGTATTCACATTTTCTTTATAGTATATTGAGGATAGAAGAATGTAATTTATTCTTAAAATAATTAGGTATACATAATTAGTTTGGAATGCAGTTGGAATTTGATTGTGAATTTATGTTAAAATTATTTATTGCAGAAGATCTTAAAGCTTGTAATTCCATCCAATGCTTTTGGTCTGAGCAACATTTATGCTGAATATCTGTTATGGACTTTAAAGCTCCATTATTAAAACAATTAAAGCATTCAAAAACATTTGATTTCCCATTCATTAAATGCTTTTATTGACATCTTATAATAGCCCTTTAAAATTAGAAAGTGAATTAATAGATTAAACTATTTGAAAAAAACAAAGTTGCCTTGTTTACTTTCATACTGAATTAACATAAGTGGAAGATGTCAGAGAAAAACATTTATATTGTAATTTAATTACAAAAGACTAAACATAATAGTTTTCTTTAAATTATTTGAACATTATGACAGTTTCATTTTTTGACTCTAATAAAGTTTGATGTATTTTTTTTTTCAAATTAGACTGATAATTATTGTTAAAGCATATTACCACTACAATTAATTAAGCAGCTTTTGCATATGTTTTCAAATCTGGGAATTTTATTCTTCCTTTATCCCATTCTCTAATGTGTTGTTTATAAGCAATTTCATTTTTAAATGACAATAAAAAATTAAAAGAATATTCTTAAACCTTTTAAATTGAGGTTTGGCAGGTGAAATGGCAGTAGTATACATAATGTATATTGTTGGTAGTAGTATCATTTTCATAAGTTGAAGTCTTTTTTTCAATGCATAGATCTGATTATTCCAATTATCAATTACTTCATGTAATTCCAGTAGTATGTTATCAAAATTAAAATCTCTAATATACTCCCAGGATTTCCATAGTATAGCGCCAATATATTCCATTTCTTTTGATGCTTTGCAAAGAAAAAATAAAGAAAGAAAAACTCCATAAGTCTGATTGTGGAGGAATGACCATTAACTAATAAATATTTAGTTTTGAAATGCAGATCAGAAATTACTTCAAAGAATTAAATACTTCTATTTAATTCTGAAACATTTGACTTCAGATTCATGACAGCTAAAAATATCATCTGCAAGCAACATAATCTTTGCTAAGTAGTTATTTTCTGAATAAAAGCCTTTTATATTATTGTTAGATCTAATAAACATAGGAAAGATTTCAAAACCCAAAGCAATCAAAATAGGAGAGCGAGGACAACCTTGTTTAGTGCCATACTTTATATCAAATTACTTAAAAAGATATGAACTTACCATAGTGGATGCTTTATTATATGGCAGATTTTTAATTAGTGATCTAAATTTATGAGAAAAGCCAAAATGTTCTAAAGCTTTGAAAAGAAAATTCCAAGAAATTGTCAAATGCTTTTTTATTTCTAGACTCTTTTTCATTTGCTAAGTCTACCATTGCTTTAATTCTTTTGATGTTATCTTGAATTTGCCATTTAGAAATGAAACCCGCCTGATCTTTAATAATAAACCTAAGAATATTTTTATCCTTTCTACTAGAATAGACATATAAATGTTGTAATCCACATTTAGTAGAGAAATAGGTCTGTATGCAGAACAAAGCAATAAATCATTATTTGTGGGTATAGGTATTATTAGAAAATATTTACAAAATGGAGGAAGTATAAAAGTCTGAAGGAACAAAATTTAGATTGTTATTAAATGAATGTATAACTTTTTGTGGAAATAATTTGTAATGTTCTGGAATTAAGACATCTATGCCTGGAGCTTTGTTTAATTTAAGAGATTTTTTAATTAATTTCTAATGAAGCTGTATCTTTTAAAATACCCCTACTATAATAATTAGAAATTTTGGAAATATCTGGATTATCTAAGGTTTTAATTTCCTGTGTGTTATCTGATACACTGTAATTTTGAGAGAGATTTAATCTTTAAAATAATAATTACATTTATTCTTTAGTTAGACCAAACTTTTCATTTTTTTATAATGTTGATATTTTATGTGTAAGAATATTTTGATCCTGAGTTTTATGATTATTAATTTGAGAAAGCAATGATTTATTACCTTTTCTGAATTCTTTTTTTTTTAATTTATAAGTTTCTGAATTTTTCCCTGAATATTAGTACATTTTTGATCACATTGTCTTTTTTTATGCTATACTACATGATCTTACCACATAAATAAGCTTTGAAGGAATTCCAAATCATTAATATGTTTGTTTCTTCATTTAAACTAAAATCTAAAAAAAAAAAAAAGATTAATTCCACTTTTAAGCCACGAATAAAGTCTCCAAGTTTAGCAATGTAAGATAGATTTCTTGAAGCATATGCTAGTTTTTTTTTACAATTACCTTTTTAGACCACCTATGTGCATTGTATAACTTTTTAAATATTGTAAATATGTACCTACTCTGAGTACCTTATGTTCATATATTGTACAAATACTGTACGATTTGTGATCCGCTGATTGAAATATGAGATTGTATTGCATTTGACTGTTTGCATTTAACTGTTTCTGCCTTTTACATGTTACCTCTTGTTATCAGACTACTATTATTGTATTCAACTGTCATGCCTGCCTAAAATGTCAGTATTCTACTTAATGTTAATCTTTAATCTTTAACAACCTTTGTATTTCAACTGTAACTTCTTGGAGCTTTTCTCCCCAGGACTCCGCTGAAAATGGGCACTAGCTGTCCAGTTGGACTATCCTGGTAAAACAAATGTTAAATAAATAACATAGGACAATTAATTACTTTATATATTACAATCTTTGACAAAAAATGTTGGGATATGAACATCTTGTCAGTTCTGATATATATGCCAAAAACATGTGAATAATATGTGTATTTCTATGAATTAGTATTTATAAAAGGAAAAGTATCAATAATATTAAATTATCTAACCAGTTTTCAAGGTCATTGCTGAAGCTGAAATTCTTGGATCCCTTGAAGCACTAGCTTCAGATTTCCTCATTATACAGTTACAGTCTTGTCCTAAGATTACATTTCTCTTTATGTTGTCTAAACTTTTTTAACACCCAAACCTGGAAACCAGTATTCAATTACAATTTTACAATTGTGCTAAATAAACCATCCTAATTTATTTTTTGAATATGATTTTTGGTAAAACTTCACCTTTTCTCTAAAATAATCAAAGTTCCCCTTCTTCTACTTTTGAAGTAAGATTAGAAAATAATTTCATAGAATATTTAAATTTGTCCCTATTTTCTTTCCTAATATGGTTTCTTGAAGAAAAACTACCTGAATTGTATTAAATGTCAAATATTTAATTAAATTAGATCTCTTTATTTAATTATTTAGACCATTAACGTTTAAAGACAAGCATCTGACTCAATATTATGTAAACGTATTTGCTGCTTAACATCTGGGATAGGTTTTATTGCATACAAAATTAAGTGGGGTGAACGTTAAGTGAACACCATATACTTTGCATTGTGCTTCACTTAATGTCCATCTGCACAACAGCCCATTGCATTTACATCCACTTAATACAGTATGGATATAAATGTGGTTGGGCATTGTGCAGAAGGATAGTAAGTGGTGCACACCTCCATTACTAAAAGAAATATTATATATAGATGTGTATTGTAATATTAAAATACACATTTTAAAGCATATTGCTTTCCTTAATAATTCAAATGAATGTCCGTTTGGAAAATAACATCAATATTAATTTTATATTCTAATATGGTATACAGAATGAGATCTTTTATTAATAAAAGAACAAAACAATTTAATAAAGATTTTGATAACCATAAAAAAAAAAAAACAAACAAAAAAAAAAAACATCCTTTTGAAACCTTAATGGTTCTTGTTCTTAGTTCATTCAGAAATTTCTAATTAAATTACTATACTGACCTCGATCTCTATAGAGTGCAATGAAAAAGAAACAGTCTCTAGAATGGAGCTCTGCAGATACAATTATTCAACTGAAAATGAAGTCAAAGTTATTATGCATATTGACTTAATATATAGAATCCCAAACTTTCATTAATAAACAAAAAGAGCTGTGCTGAAAGTTATAGAAATATGTCCTAAGCATTAACCTGTTCAGACAGTGGAAAACTAAAACAAGAATTATAAATGGTCATGCAAACATATTTCCCTGGTTATGATACTAAAATTGCATGCTAAATACAGTTTACACATGATTACTCAGGTATCTAACAAAAAATACTACAAAATGACAGGCCAAATGAGAATAAGCACCCTGTATAAATAAATCCACAAACAGGCCAAGTTGGACCTTACTCTTGATAGCCTGCATCCGTTATTCAGGTTTGATTTTATTTACAACAATCATGTATGCATTCATTTTTCCAAAATAGCAGGGGTATATCTGCCTGTGGCTGAGTTCAAATAGTTCAAGCACCTGAATGGCAAGACACACAGGAACACAATGCTATTTGCTGTTTTGCATAGTAATCACTGCCAATGTGGTTTCTAATTGTGTGTTGTCAGTGATTCTTTTGTTTTGAGAGATTTCCCTCATTCTGTTTTTATTAAGACACTGAGTTGTTAATATATATAAGCTCTTGGGGATATAAGGGGACTTGGCCCCTCCTGCAAAATAATAGTTGGATATTTTTTCCAGTATTATTTCATGCTTTGGTGGACTGCAATTTGAATCTTAATGGATTGACATTTGAGTGTTTTTTTAGATGATCTTATATAGAAAAGATTAGGTATGAGAGACAGTTTTATGTAACCCTAAGCTATAATAGTATCAAAGAAAAGAATCAACTTTTGCAGTTAGTGTCTCCACAGTCCAAAAGACTGTAAAGCAGAATTCCAACTACAATGGCAAAATGTATACTTTCATTTTTCCAAAACATTTGTATCTATAAAATGATCTGAGATCTATCTTTCTTTATGTAGCAACCAAAAAAAGGTTTAACTCAGCAATTCAAGAGCTCTGAAATATGTGAAAAGGATATTTGCTTATGATTAATATTTTTGCAGACACATACATTTAATTTATGAATCACTGCTGACAGATGTAACAAAGGATGACTGACTGGTAAGTAAATGTATGTTCTGTACATTGACAGGTGACACTGTCCTTTTTTCTTATGTCACGAAGTATGCTTTTACCTTTCTAAGCCCTTTAATAAATACATAATACATACGAGCCTTGGAATGGTTTTATTCTTTCAGCAAGACAGACATTTTGTAGAGCAGCAGTCCGATCATGTGAGATGGATGTCAGCATGCTCAAACCACACATTAGTTGGCCTCACTGGGTGATGCTCCTCATTACCATGGTGAATAAAAAGTGGGCAAGAGTTCCTTTTTTGGGAAATGGGGTGAATTTTATTAATGTGTAGTCTAATAACCAAAAGTTGACTGCACAGCTGACACAGAACCATAGTATGACTCCTAAGGTGAATTCGATAGTCAGGTAGGAAGCAGGAGTCAGGTAAGAAGCTTTCCTGCTTGAGGTTGCTATCAGTATTACAGACAGATAAAGCATCAAGGCTCTATAAGTGGTACCATTATCATATATGCCAAGTATTTTTGTGTCTCTTTCTCTATTGAACCACATAATATTTTCTTTTCATTTGGCGAGGTTGCTTTGATAGACTTTGAGAATTGCCTCTTCCAGGTAAATCATTATCTTACAGCGAGATTACCCATTTTTTATTTAATTACCTTGAGGTAAAACTGTTCTGCAGTCTTAGAAAATTGTGCCTACTTATTTTCTTTACTAACTGCCTGTGGCCTGTGAAATGGCATCCACTCAACTTTAAATTATGTACTACACCTCATTTCATTTATTTTGTGTGTTTTATTTTATAGTGAGATGATTTAAAACTATTTTCAACAATAACCTGGTAACCCAAGCCTCAGGCAACCTTACCCAACACAAACTGACAGTAAGCTCTAACATAAAGTTATTGGATGTAGTCCCTTTTATGTAATTTTAATTAACTATTTCAAACTGAAATTAGTGGTGATACAGAGACTCCTTTCATTCATGATACATGTTGTTTGAAATTAGGAATGGGAGAGAGAAGGGAAGCAAAATCAGACGCTGGTTTGATATATTACAACTCAGAAATGTAGAATAATCAAATTAAAAAAATTAATTAGTCAAAGTATGGCAAATTTGCTTAATATTTAATTTGTGATATTCACTAATGATATGTTTTATAAAATTTTTGAAAAAGAAAATCAAGGTTATAAAACTATCTTTAAAACATAATTTCCTGTACCATCTTGTTGACAATCTCATATAAAACTGTTCCCTAGAATCTCTTCCCAACCAGGATGACATCAGCTACATATCATGACATGCCTACCTGTCACTATCACTGCTAGATACAAATTCAATAGTCTTACACGGAAGAGCCAGTCTAAGAGTAAGATGGCAGCGCACCATGCATATTAATGAGGGTGCGCTGCCTCAACTCTAAAACTAACACAGAGCGTAGACGAGTGTAGGGGGTGTGTCGGACTGCCGATCAGTCCAAAAATCCATGCCCCTGCAAGTTTGAAACACGAGAAATGTCTAGTTACATGAGCGAGTCCGCTCACATGTGTACATTCTAACACTAAACTCCCCCATATAGTAAACCCCGTACAAATATAAAAAGTAAAATATTTTTTTTTTTCATTTCCAATGTAGCTGCCCGTATTTGCACATGTTTGTGTGGGTTTGCCCATTGCTTAGCTACAGTTAGCAGTTTAGACACCGAAGAGGATAATAAGAAAAATATATGCAAATTAAGTGAAATAGCGATAGCATAGTGGTTAGAGCCTTCACACAAAGAGGAGACATTCCCGGTTCGAGTCCCACCACTACACTTTTCATTTTCTGTTGGAAATCTGTATACAAAAATATTTCCTATCATGTATTATTTAAAGTTTTGTAAAAAGCATTGAAATGTTATATGTAGTAGTGAACGAAATATATATATATATATATATATATATATATATATATATATATATATATATATATATATATATAGGAAGGTGAAATGGTTATGCATACTGATGCATGAGTAAATTATTTTAAGCAATGTAAAGCACTGCTAAGCACATTTTACCAGTATTGAGCATATTTATATTTAATTGCTTGTAGCTGAGCACTGCTTTAACTAGCGCAATGTCTTTGCGCAGAGCTGCGCATCACGCAAACTAGTGCAAACAGAACATGTTTGCGTGTAGCTGCGCACTGCGCTAACCAGCTCAACATCGGACAATGTCAAGCAACGTCGAGCAATGTCAGGCAACGTCAAGCAATGCTGAGCAACGTTGGGCAAAGTTGAGCAAAGTCGGCTAAACACAGCCACACCTCCTTCACTGTACCTTAACCATTGAGGTCTGGCCAGTAAGAAAATAAAAAACAGTGACAGGGCTCGAACTCGGGATACTGTGCACTATAGTCACCGTACATAACCACTAAGCCTTGACAGCATTTCATAACCATGCACTTTCAACAGGCACATATCTATCAAAGGAATATTAAACATTGCTAACATCAGCTAAGCAGGTGTGCCTACCGCTGAGTTTTTTTCAAAACTGGTCAATCACAAACAAGTGCGGGAAATGAGGCATATTTAAGCTCCACAGGTGGGAATACTTGCCATAACTGGTTGTAGCTCCCTTCTGCAGTCAGCATGGCCAGGGTTGGAGAAGGCACTCGCAAAACAAAGGCCTGGAACTGTCTAGCTCGTGATCTCACCAGTTCCACTGGCATTCCTCGGACTGGTGCAGGCACCATTACTCTGACCTAAAGCAACACAAGGAGGATCAACTGAACTGGTGGATCCAGGAGGCCCGTGGGATGGCAAATGCCCCAGTACTGAGTAAGTAGCCATTGTATTAAGTATTTAAGAATTGCTATTCTTGTCTATACTATAGATAGGTATGTCTCATTATCACTGCATTCACTTCACAGCTGCAGGTGTCCGGGCTATGAATCAGCAAGCCCATGAAGATAGGCTGCAAAGGCTGCATCACCAGGCAGGTTAGTAATTATTCTGCATGTACTGTTATATAAAATAAATGAGAGAGCCTTCAAAAAAGTGTTTTAACCCAATAAATAAAGGTGTAATAATTCTTTGATGAAGGTATAATTCCTGGAGTGCATCTGTGTGATTTTCTTTGATATGTTGTTGTACTGTTGCATTTTAGAAATAGTACTGTTGTATTAAGCAGTGTTAGTTAACCCACACTTGGGTAGGCCCATATAAAGTTGATGAAGGGAGTGCCGGTAGCTTTTATGCATATTTACAGCCCTTAATTATTGGTTCATGCCCAGCATGTACAGGTTAATCTGGCACATGAGTAGCTTGGTATTGTGATCCCCAGAAATGTCAGTGTGCTGCCAGAAATGTAGGGAGCTGTTAACATATAACTGATAATTTCACCTGAACATATCTAGATAATTATATCAAAGTAGAGCTGTCAGTGTACCATTACAGCAGTAGTGTGTGTGTGTGTGAGCAACTCTCAAAATATGTAGCAGCAACATCTGCATCCTGGACAGTTTGTATGTCAGATACAGCTCATGTATATAATGATCTAGCAAAATCCAATTGCACAATAGAAGGATACTGGGTAGTGTAATAATACATGTAAGGGACATATAACTGCAGTTAATAGGAATGTAGTGTAAACTAGAAAGATATATAAGTTGTTAATTGAGCTATATTTTCCACCCTACTGTATGTGCATACAAAATGCAATTCCACATCTCAATGGGTATGTCTAATCTCAAAACATTTGTTAGGACATATGTCCTATTGGTTTATAAATATCTGCATTCATTTCTTTGCATGTGCCCTGTTCAAATACCACAATACTGGTGGCCTGTTGCCATCAATTAAACCTGCATGCTGTTGTAATGTCCACTATTGTTCTATATATGCATGTGTTATGCTTGCTTTTCAACTGTTGAAACTCTGGTATGTTGGGTTAATGGGAATACTTCTGCATGTTGTTATAACTAACTGGGAATGCTGTTGACTGTTACTAACCCATATCTTTATTAAATTCTCCAAAACATAGTTTGTATGGGAAGGCCGGTCCCAGCGGACCCACCTGTCCCACCTCAGCTGGCCATGGAACCTGGCACCAGCAGGTCCTGTGCCCAGCCTGGGACCTCCTCCTCCATTGGCCCTGTGCCACTTTCAGGTGGAAGTGCTGCAGGAGATGGGGCTTGGCCCCCCCGTGCAAGCGTTGGTGGAGGAGGGCCACCTATCATCCTTCGAATGGTCCGGGCTGTGATGTGTAGAGAGATTGAGCGTTCTGTTGCAGTACCTCTACACCAATTTGAGGCATGAGTGGTGCAACTCCCAGGTCAGCCTGCCCCTCCTACACAGCCCCCAGCACAGCCACTCTCTGGGCTGTGAAAGTGCAGTGGTGACTGCCCGTGGGTGGGGATCTCAGTTCCACTGCTGCCATCTGTGGGCTCATGGGCTTGTAATTTCCAAACATCCCTCCCCGTCAATGGTGTTCACCAACTACATGTGTCATATTCCGCCCCTGTATGCATCTTGTTTGTCTTGTCTGTTTACCTCCCTAACCTACCTCCCCAAATATACCTACTTCCCCTACTCCACATTCCACTGTCACCTGAAAAAAAGGGCAATCTGCTCCCCAAATTACACCCCATACATAGCTGCCCATTTTGCACACATGTCCCCTGGACACATAAAATGTAATTTAATTGGCATTACATCATACTTTGTTGTCCTCACCCCTCTCTCAGGGGTTGAAGGTTTCATATTTACCTCCAAATGTATCCCATATGCACAGCTGTTGCTGTTAAAGAAATGGGCAACTATGGACCTTCCCTACACCCATCCTGCACATCCTGAGCTATTTTCCCTACTGTCTTTCCCGCTTTGTGCCCCCTTTTCACCACTTTTCTATCTCCCCATTTTCTTTTCTTTCAAAGAAATGAGTGCGGGGGTTAGCGGGAGTAAGCACTATTAAACAGTAGTTAGCAGGTTTGCGCGAGGGTGCGCTTGTTTGTGCTTAGCTAAGCATTGCCAAGCATCACACAAACCTGCGTAAACCAGCTTACAACTGCTTAAAAGTGCCTTAGTCACTCTGTATGTGAGGGCCCTTGTTCTGCTCAGCAGCAAACTAAAACACCTCTGTCAGTCTTGAACCTGGGACCTTGTACACACTACACTGCATGCACTACCACTAAGCCATGATAGATATACAACAAGTTGGTGCTGAAATAAATATATCATGCGTCAGAATGAGTGAATGTAAAGGAAAAATAGGAATGCCATACCACACAACTTGTTCTGTAGATCTTTACCAACAGTTATTGTGGAATTACATTACATGACTGTGATAAGAGAAGCAGCCATTCTAGCAGGAAATAATGTTACACCATCATTTTACAAACCCCACACAGTATCACAGCAGGACAAACACTGGCATATCTGTTCAGGGCAGAAGCCATACCTCCCAACTGTCCCTAATTTTCAGGGATGTCCCTGATTTTGAAACAAAATTTACCTCTGTCCCTCTGAATCCCTCCAAAAACTACTGACTTTGGCCAGAAAGGTGGTGAATTACATGTAATGAGTAATGACATTAAGAGTTAGACACTTCTTTTACTTGAGAAAAGGTGCATTAATCCATATGCTCTGGTTCTCTGAAAGTCTCAACTTAATGGCACTAATATTTTAAAGGTGTCCCTGACTTTTTCTCTACTTTTCCCTGAGTCTGTTCAAATATGTACCTGAGTGTTTGAGTGGTCTGGAAGAGGCAGAAACACAGAGGCATATCAGCCTTTCTGCTGTTACACACTGTGCAAATTGCTTTGGAAGGAGTTCCGGAAGCATACCCTTACGTAGGAATACAACACTGAAATACAAAAGGATGTAGCCATGTACTGGTAGCAACCAACTGTAACAATGCCATTGCTCTATTGCTGAAAAGACCTGTGTGGTACACAGACAAAAAATAACAGGCTATTCTCTGGCTATCATGTGGATAGGTCCACAGTTGGGAGTTACACAGACAGACTACTTGCCTTTATAAACTAGCATGTACACAGCAACCCTGTAAGTCCAGCAAGATAAAATTCACATAATAATACGTACGCTCTCTGTACTTCTGCACCCCTACCCAAATGTAGAATATACGTGTGTGTGCAGGGTCTACCAAGGATGTAGGTACTCACAGTACTGAAATGTGTCCAGTTTTCTTGAGCAGCTTGTGCTAATGTCAACAATAAAAAAGCACAAACTGTTTAGAACTGAGTAAATGAATATTCACAGTATAGCAGTTTACAAACAATTCTTGTGCCAAAGGAATACATCTCAATAACTAACTTTGTATGGTTAAATTGTTGAGTTCCTTTAATGTATGCTGATTTTGACTACAAGTTGATTTAAATGTATATTTTATGTGTAAGTCTTTATTAACAATTTGTCTATCTGTATTGCTAATGTTATGTGTGGAGCTTTTCTCCCCAGGCCTCTACTGAAAATGGACATATATCCAGCTGGACTAGCCCGGTCAACAAATGTAAAATAAAATAAAAATAAATAAAAATAGTTGTAAAATTTGAAAAGAAAGTACATCCTCCCATGTATCTTGGGTTAGCATTTTGAGGGGTGAGTACATTTCTACACTGACAAGTGTGTACTGGAAGCAGCAAAATTTAGGTCTGAGTACAAAATGTAAATCACTGGCTACACCCCTGGCTTCTGATATAAGAACTATACCAACCTTCTGTCTTAAACAATGATGCCCACAGCAAACAAGGATGATCTCCATCTTGGAAAGCTGAAAGGGCCATGCCTACCTGAGTTAGCAATTTATAGTACTGGGTTGCTATGACAGTGATTACTGCAATTACTACACAGCATGCTGCATGCAATTAGCAAATGGTGGCCACTAATTGATGCAGAGGCCATCACATGCTCATGTGCAAATACCTACAAAAGAAGGCTGCAATCACTGCCAACAAACTCAATCACTCTATTGCAAAGACTGACAGAGAGAGAGACAGAGAGAGAGAGAGACAGAGAAAAGGAAAAAGAAAAAGAAATAATACCAAATCATACAAAGGAAAGTATGTGACACATATGTATTTACTGGCATGTAGTAGATGTTTTTGAAGAGTAGTCTACATAATGTGAACCATTCATATGTGGCAGCAGTACTTATCTATGCACAGATGTCCTGCTTAACTACTGCCATGGACAATACAGTGTGTACCTGTGGGCAGTGGGACATACCTGTGAAATGTGTAGCTCAGCATTAAATGTCAAAATTCGGATCCATGTTATCTGTGTTCTGTACAGTAGTGTGGCCAATGGCTGTTGGGGGGATTAGTGCTGCCATTATATAAACATGGGTGTGACAGAGCAACACATGCATGATAGTCATATTAAAGTGTAGCTTAGCATTGGCAACTGCTGTAGCAGTGGTGTATGCTTATCTAGCATTTGTAGCTATATATACCCCCTCTAATGTTAGTGTGTGTTCACATGTGACACCTGTTTGTGTTGCAGCAAAGCCCAACAGTTCAGCTGTGAGGTCCAGGGACTTACAACAGGCTGGACCTTGTGTGTGTATGCCACACACATACGGAGAAATATATATGTGTCATATATATTCACATCTGTATATGTGCATAGAGCAGGGGATATATTGCAACTGTTTGTGAAGGGTGGAGATATATATGTTGGTGAAGGTTAGTATGTGCATATTTGTATGTAGGTTTTAGTGTGTGATGAGCAAGACAGCATACAGTGCTGGTATATGACATGTGGTGGTTAAACAGTGTGGGTGGTTTGTTCAGTTTGCGATGTTGAAGCCAGTGAGGCCTGCTAAAGCTACCTGGGCTATGAACACTTTCAATGCATTTATCACAAGACTGTGCAATATTATTACATTACTGTACACCTCACATCCTTTGTATAATTGATATTCCCACTATGAAAGGTGAAATGTATATGTGCCTACATATATATGTATATATCTACACCAATGGATGTGTATGTATGTATACATATATATATATATATATATATAGAGAGAGAGAGAGAGAGAGAGAGTCATATATACTCATACACACCTACATCTACTTGTTGCAATAGATTCTCTGTACTGTTGACTGACTGTGATGGTCAATGTGTTTGTGAATACGTCAAAGATATATATTTGTGGGATAGCTTAGTGGGAAACTGTTTATGTCATGGTATTATGGGTCCTTGCTTTGATCCCAGCAAAAGCTGTGTATTCTGTTGCTAGGCAGAAAAAGTGCTATGGCATACAGTGTGATTAAGTCCCTTGGTTTTAACTGAGGTCTGTCATTGGAGGCTAAAGCACTACATCTATGATTATTGATTGGTACTAATGTTGAATGCAAATCCTGTGTGTACTGTAGTACTACTTGAAGCTCTGGGCCTGTACAGCAAAGTATGGTGTATGCCCACATTGCTTGCATCCACTGTTTTGTGTGGTCCCTGTATTCATCACAGATTACATTCCCCAAGATTAATGTTTTGTAAGTACTGACACACAGTTCTGTATAGTACACATGTAAAGCTTATCTGGGTTGCCATACCTTTGTGTCCTGTAATTATGTCTGATGTGTGTTTGGGTATGTCTGTAACATGTCCTCTGTCATATGTGAGGTAAAACATATAACTGCATATCTAGCAACATTTATAGTGGACTACAGCAGTATGCGACCTATATTCCCAATTCTGAACATATTTTGGCCACGGGTTTGCCATTAACAAGTTGTGTGGTATAATAGTAATACATTTACTGGACCTTACACTCATTGTGATGGATGACATATTTCTTTACACATCAGCTTGATGTATACCTGCTGTGGCTAGGTGTGCATTGTGTTGCATACAGTGTGCCAGGTACTCTTGTATAGTCTTATATAGTGATTTTATTTTGTTGCTGTGCAGAACATGGTTCATTAGATAGAGTGAGCCAGGCACTTTCAAGCAGTTGTGGGGTTAGCAGTGATAAGTGGTAGTTAAAGTGTTTCACTCTCAGTTAGCTAATAGGTTGCTATATATGGCAGTTCAGTGATATCTGCACTGTATAATGTTAAATGTGCCATATGACTTGCTCAGACATATTTTTTCTTTATGTCTTCCAGGGACCATGGCACATCACAGAAATCCCAGCTATAGTAGTGCTGAAGATGAGATCATTACTAGCTGTATGATTCAGCACTACAGTCTAATGTTCTCACGAACCAGCCAGAACCAGCAGGAGCGTACTGCAATGTGGCAAGATGTTGTCTGGAGGGTAAATGAGGTAGGCCTGCATAACCAGACATATGAGAAGGTACGCCACCACTGCAGAGATCTACTCAGACATGTCCATCAGCGTGCTTCTGATGTGTGGAGACAACAGCTAGCAACAGGAGGTGGTGTTAATATCCATCCCCCCCTTATCAGAGTGGAGGAGCTGCTTCTGAGCCTCGTGGCACCTGCACAACAACAACAGCAGCAGACATACACCTTGATGGAGGTTGGAGCCACCCAGCAACCACACATGGAGCATGCAGGTAACATGGCATATCTGTAGACTATTGTTATCTGTATTGGTAGATCATGCATATGTGAGATGTGGAGTGTGTAGTTAGAAGAGCCTGTTGTTGTGCAATGCTGATAATTTGGAACATAATCTGTAGGCCTGTGAATGTAAACTGTTGTTCTACTGTAAGATTGCAAACACACAGTAGCAATGCCGCAGTTGTGGCCACTGACAAATTGTCTCATCTCTATGTAGGTCCCTCTGGGGAGACATCAAGGCAGCGGACAGATGTTGGTGAGTGTGTTCTACATTTATTATTGTAAATAAAAAGTGCATGTCATAGTTAAAGTGTAGGCAATGTACACATGTAACACACCTACCCGTAATGCATGCTGTGCATGTTTGGTGTAAGACCACGCACATCCCACTAGTTCTGATTAGCTGCCTTAAACACATGCAGTACCTAGATCATCTCAAACAAATGTGGCTACACTGTAGTGACCATTGGATAGGCAAAGTTGTTACTCAACATGCACATAACATACACAACTATGTCATACGCAGAGCATTTTAACATGCTACACATAAAGGATTCACACACCCTCTGTAAAGACACACTCCAGTATCCAAAAGCTCATCCACACATTGCACATAATATACCTGAGGGGTAGAGGCCAATCATGGGGCATTTAAACACTCTGCAACACATACACATTCATGTCAGGGAATGCTCCTTATTGGCCTCCTTACAAACCCATGTAACAACTGGTTGTGAAATGGTGAATGTAGCCAAGGTAGTACAGTTCCGGTACAGCATGATTAGTGCTGGTTTGGGAAACATTTGTAGTCTTGCGTGACCACATGATGCTTCATATGATGGCCTATGGTACTATACCCCATCCAGTTATTGTAACCACAGTACTACACATAGCTTTCATTGCTATACGCCTCAATGTTGTGTGTGTGTGCAAACATATGCACCTCTAAACAATATGCATACCAATCACCATTTGCACAACTGACACGTATATGTCTTGTGATGCTATTGAGTGGCTAGGCCATATGACACACATTGGGTATGTGTGATGTTTAAATATGCAGTTGTGTTTTAGCATGCCATGTCATGGATGACACTGGCATGTCCAGAATATGATCTACACTCACCATAACTACTGTACATTGGGTATGTGGACGAATGGTATTCCATCAATTATACATGCACCACTGATGATGTTATGTGAATACTTATCATGCATGTGCTAAAACTGTGTCCACAATTATTTGCTAAAGACACAGAGGCTGTAATCGCATTGGATATCTATCTGACACACAGATACACATCCAGCCATGGTATGTAGACCTGTGAGTTATGGTGCACAGTGCATTACAAAGTTTTGAATACTTGCACAGCAATGTTATGTCCATGTGTGCATTGTGTTCCAGTTGGAGGCCAATAACCTAATAACACAACACATGCATCAAAGCCGTGTATAGTGTTAGTAACAAGGACTGTCTACACTTGCACTGCATGCTGTTGAGCAACACATGTCCTACATGCTGACATGTGTGATATGACTGTTTTGCTTGTGATACTGTACCCCACCATCACCTGCTATTGTGTATGTTCTGAGATTGCTGGTGTTGTGTGTGTGTGTGTGTGTGTGTGTGTGTGTGTGTGTGTGTGTGTGTGTCTGCTTTAGGGAGGAGTGTATTTGTGTGTGTGCATGTGTGCCTGTGTACATGTGTGCATGTGTGCATGTGCGCATGTGTGCATGTGTCCATGCGTGCATGTGTGCATGTGTGCATGTGTGCATGTGCTCATGTGTACATGTGCGCATGTGCATGTGTGCATGTGGTCTGACATCATGTTCAGGTCTTAAAGTGTGTTTCCTGTTTTCCTCTCACAGGTGCTGAGGTGGGGCTGGTTCAGTACAGCAGGGAACCTGATGTCACTGAGACAGACAATGATCATGAGGATAGGTGTGTTGAGACACAGGCAGGTTTGTCAGGGTCTGTTGTTGGGCCACCAATTGACAGTACACAAGTCTCCACCCCATCCATTCACACAGTCATACTGCCTGTACATCCATCATCACCATTGCCTTTAGCTGAGGGACAGAGTACAGTTGGCACCGGCCAGGACAGTGTGGTATCTATGGCACATGTATCAGGACACAGCAGCCATAGCCAGATGTCTGGAATGGTACCACATAGGCAGATGCCCAGGGGTTCTCTTCAGACCACTGCTGGTCATCATGCCCCTGGCAGATGTGCCACAACTCTTTCAATCACACGCATGTTCCAGGCTGTCATGGAGGCACAGGCATGAATGGAGTGGTACACCAGACAGGGACTAAGGGCACAGAGGACTCATAACACCTCTGTAAATGACAGTATCTGTGACCTAGCAGGTGCCATACATAATTACACTGAGGTCATTGATAGACGTTGGGGTGAGACATTGGATGTCCTACACAATGTCATATCCATGTGTCAGGACAGTGCGGGACAGTTGAGACGTCTACGTGGACATATGTCAGCAACATCAGCAGCTGGAGGTCACCGTGGATGTCCAGCAAGTCACAGCCGCTCCCGTAGTGCCAGTACCAGCCCCAGCAATGTTGGGGGGCTGTCCATAAACCGTCCTAGAAGACCACGTGCACGTGGCTCTGGCCAGTCCCAGCAGGGACCTGGATCCAGTGGACATATGTCAACCTCTGAGGATAGTACCCAGTCTGCATTAGTACCTGATACTTTCTGTAGCACCCCTGCCATGCACAGGTTTCCTATCCGTGGCCAGAGACGGTGATCCCTGTATATGGCAGCCACATGGTGGAACTGTGTGCATGCAGACACACACACATAAACCAGAAACCTATGGCAAACACATATCTGCACACATTACATCAACATTGGCCCATAACAGTACTCATGGCCCTCACACACACACTCACACACATGTTGCTTGTATGGCTCAGTGTAGGCCTCTGGCAAACCAACAACACACCCTGTGCATATGATGAAACCTGTGCCACCTCCTGTCATCTGTAACATTGATGCAGGAACAGGCTAACATGGTGCTGATGCACAGGGTGACTTTGATAAAGTATAGCAATGGTTGAATGTGTAGCATGTTGTCAGCAGTAAAGTGTAATGATATCCTTGAAGGTGTAGCTGAGCAGGCATGATGCATTAAAGCTGTAATTAGCAATGTTGCATTGTTTCCACCAGTGTTTATTCCAATTGTGTTTTGTTTGCCCATGTGCAACTTGGCTGATGTTTGTAGTTGTGTCAACATGTATTATACAGTGGACAGTAAGTGTGGAGTGTGTGTAGCACAGGTTTGCAGGTGTACATTTGTGAACATGGTGGAGGTACACTGTCTGCATGTACGTGCATATTAGACACATGGGCAGGGTGACATGCCCTGTATTGGCCAGTGTTAACACTCCACAGTTTCTATTGGTGGCCAGTATGCATTGTACTACACACGTTTTGGAACTTGAGTACTCATGTGTGTATGACACGGGTTGTCACTGTGCTGTGGGTGATGCTGTTGTTCCTATCTGTCATTGGTTTGCATTACTAAGGTTAACAGTGTCCCAGCTGCATAATCCTGTATTAATGCACACTGTTCATCTACAGGGTTGCATGGACTGTGCTATCACAAACACAAGAAATTCTCACTTATACAGTAAAAGTGCATTAGTCTCATGGACCCCTACCATAAACTAAATATATAATAGAAGGTGTGATGTTATACCAAAAAAGAGTTACATACCAAGAAGGGATAACCTCTCTGGTCAGTATCATTTGGAAAATTCAATCCCTCAATAAACATAAAAGGCAAGCTTCAAAATACAAAATGGCAACAATTCCAAAGACAACACTAAAGCTGTCTTTACTGTTGTTCATAATCTACAGGGGAAATCTCAGATTGGGTCACAGTTAATGTAAATGGTCACAAAGTACACTTATCTGACTGACATTACCAATTCCTTGTCAGACAGTTTGAATGCGGATTTCATCATCCTGTCGCTATACAAGGGCCACATTTCCAGACCTGCAGAACGTAATACCCGATGATTTACAGACACTCTAGTTAAAACATCTCTTTAACAAGGTCCACACCACAGTGGCAATGGTACTGGACAGTGTCCCTGGCTGTGTCATACACAAGCTGACATATGAAGTCACCACTCACCTAAACACTCTGTCCAGATGGAGCCTCTATACAGGTTACATATATGTGGAATGACGTATGGTAATGGTGTTCACAGTCCACAAGGGTTGAGCTACAATGTCTTCTTCTCCTTTCGGATGCTCCCATTAGGGGTCGCCACAGTACATCATCTGTTTCCATGTCTTCCTGCCCTCTGCATCTTGCGCTGTCACACCATCCACCTGCATATCCTCTCTCACCACAGCCATAAACCTCATCTTAAGCATTCCTCTTTTCCTGTTACCTGGCAGCTTCATCCTTAGCATCTATTTCACAAAATACTCTGCATCCCTCCTCAGCACATGTACAAACCAACTTATTCCTGCCTATCTGGCATGGTCTACTAACCTTCAAACCTGGCCTGACCCTCTAATATACTTATTCTTAAACCTGTCCACCCTCATCGCACCCAATGCAAATGTTAACATAAATTGATTAAGCGTAGAAATACAACAGGTCCTGGAAACTCTCACCCTATAAGCCAGACCAATGTTATCTGGAAGGCTATGGAGCACAGCATTATGGAACTCATTAACAGAGACATTATAAACCTGAAAACACTGCACCAAACTTGCTTAGGTTCTCTAAAGGCCAGATCATGGCTCCTACACCTAGTAGACTTCAAGCCAGTCAACAAGGCTATAGGTGAGGGAGGGGAGGTCAACACAGCCAAGTTATAGCTCACCAGCAAATCATACCCATCCCACATACTGGTATTAGACATAACCTCAACAGACTGACCATAAACGATTGTTAGATGATGGCTTGACAACTGATGCACAGATGTAGGACACACAGTAACATTTGCAGCCTCCATGTACTATTCTATGCCAGTAACAAGTGGTATTCACCTGCACTCAGTCCTGGGACCACTCCTGTTTGGCATATAGCTTTGTTAGGTGCAAGCAAACACAGTAGGGATATGTCTGCCCACGTCTGATGAAAATGCATACTGTGGGCTATACTTTATTCTCCATATGACACACACATCCTCCAAAAGGGTATCATACAGATAGATACCTGATGTCAAACTCATGCTGTAAAGCTATAAGCCTAAGAAAGCATAGTTATCCACTTTTAGAAAACAAAGTATCCCAAGAGTACCACATAGGTAGTAGCCCCCAAAATGTGGAACAGGTACTAATGTATACATAGAGCCATGTGTTAAGTCATCTCTCCTTTGATAATCACATTACCAAAGGGTTTTGGAAATCCCTCTGTGGAGCACATAAGCAATAAAGGGTTTGCATGCAGATCCACAGAGGTTGTTGCACACCTATAATGATTAGTCATCTTTGCCAGACTTTGCTTGCTTTGGGACAGGTTTCAAATATACCTCAAGCATAAACCCTCACTCACACTCTTTAACAGAAACCGTGATGAGTGGATGTGAAACAGAAGCCATAGCCCAGGGATCACTGCAGTGGCTAAGCTTGTCACAAGCATACAGAAGTGACCTAAGGTCTGGAAAGCACCAATACACTCTGGCAAAGATAACACATGCATTCATGAAGAAAGCAGAGTACCCACCTATGAAATACTTGAGGTCACATGTATGTATATGGATTTGCCCCACAGCTACCTTACATGTGTAATGCACATACAGTTGTCATTGTGATATGTCATACACTAAAAAAAATCAAAACCCACTCCACATTAGCCAACGGTGTCACACACCTGTAGCACAGACACACACAGTCAGCAAGTGTGAGATTCAAACTCTTTCCTAACTACATTATGATACTACAGCAGTATGCATTGACATGACATACTATGCACATTACTGGATTGTCACTTTTCCACAGGTATATTTGTAGGATGGTGACATCATCGGACTTGACAAAGATGAGTATACCACTTTTAAGGTGTTTGAGTAGTCTCCAAAAAGGTTGCTCCTCCACACACATACACACAGTTGGCAAGTGCTGGATTCAAATCCCTGCCTAACTACATTACGATACTACAGCAGTACGCATTAACACGACTCGCTGTACACGTTACTGGAATTTCACCTTTCCACAGGTATATTTGTAGGATGGTGACATCATCGGACTTGACAAAGATGAGTATACCACTTTTAAGGTGTTTGAGTAGTCCCAAAAAGGTTGCTTCTCCCCAGGGAGACACACACAGTTGGCAAGTGCGGTGTTCTTAATCCAAACTAAGTACGTCTTTACACTTCAGCAAGCAATATGGAGTTACAGGGTGCAATACAGACATTAATTGCTGACAGTTTGCACAAAGGTTTTCTTCATATTTGCTAACCTCAGCAGGCTTATCATACTAGGTGTATTGTGAGTGTATTGTATGCATAGGCCATGACCATATCATATATGGGTTGATGCACCACATGCTGGCATACATAGGGTCAAACCTTGAGTAGCATCTTACCTTCACCAAGATGATACTGCAGTATAACAGAAATATGATAAACTTCAACAATTGGCTGAGCTTCTGGTGTCATTCAAAGGGGATCCAGTCTCTGTCTGCCTGTAATGACATGATAGACAAGCCTTGTTACTTCACTACAGATGGTTTGCACCTGTCACCCTATGCTTCTGAATACTGGCCAAGGCTTGTGCTGTCCCCATATTACCTTTTTTAGGCAAGGCTCAAAGGTTCATAGGTTCATAGGTAGGTACTAGTCTATCGGCCCTGGCGCCTATACAAGGCCAGCCAAAAAGGTACCCTGGCTTTTGCCACCCAAGAAATTTATTTTCCTGTGCCACTGTTGTGCAGAGACACAGAAGTGATCCCCAGGGTGAATTTCCTATTTCCCATCCAATAATCAAGATTTTCCTTGAAGAGTGCTAATGAGGAGCTTTGTTTGATATAGATAGGTAGTTTATTCTGGAGTATGTGAAGTCTGTGGGACAGGAATCTATCCCTCCAGCATGTTCTATTTATTGTGGTGACAAAGTTTAGGTCTCTAGAGCGTGTAGGTTCATAGGTTCATAGGTAGGTAGTAGGCTATCTGCCCAAGGGCATTTATAAGCCTAGCCAGAATGTGTTGGCTTTTGCCTCCCTTTTAAATTAGTTTCCTGGGCCTCTGTCAAGCAGGGCCACTTAAGTGATCCCAGGGGTAAATTTACAATTTCCCATCAACTCATCAAGATTCCTCTTGAAGAGATTCTGCAAGGGGGTCTGCCTAACATCAATTGGGATTCTATTCCAGAGTGAGGGAAGTCTCTGGGATAGGAATCTATCCCTCCAGCACATCCTGTTTATTGCTTTGCTGAGGTTTAATTCACTGGAGTGTGTGGCTCTAAGAGATTTGTTTTTCTTGAGGTGGAGCATGTCCATTAATTCCGGGTTGGACATGGCCTTATACGTCAGGCATAGATCACCTCTGAGCAGGCAGTAAGCAACTGAGTAGAGCTGGAGTTTCTTTAGTTGAGCTGCATAGGACATCTCTTTGAGGCCCATGATCCTCTTGGTGAAGTACTTCTGTGGTCTTACCAGCTGTTGCATGTGTCAATTAAGGTACATACCAAATGGGGCATTGTACTCTATTATGGGCCTAATGAGTGATGAGTAGAGGGGCACAATGACCTCTCTTGATCTAGAGGTGAACACTTTCGTGATTAGGTGGGCTACATAGAAGGAATAACTAACCACTTTGCCAATGTGATTATCAAAGGAGAGGTTACTATCTACCAGGCTCCCCAGGTCCCTAATTACATTTACCGTACCTAGTGGATTACCACTTATGTGGTAATTTGTGGGCACTTTGTTTTTTCCAAAGGGGATGACTATGCAGTTTTTGCCATTCAGCTTGAGGCCATGGTTTTGACACCAGGTATCTGTCTCTGTAAGACCTTCCTGGAGGATGTCTGTGTCAGCCAGAGAGTTGATTATGGCCCCCAGTTTACAGTCATCTGGGAACTTGGTCAGCCATAGTCCTCCCATGCTTGCCTGTACCTCAGAGACATCAATACTGAACAGGAGGGGTCCCAGGACTGAGACCTGTGGGATGCCACTTGTGACTGGTTTAGAGTCGGACATGGCACCTGCAACTCTGACCATGTGTGTTCTATCCGTGAGCCAGTTGGCCACCCATCTCATGACATAGGGGTTAATGTTTAAGCTGGTAAGCTTGTCTATGATGCCAGAGTGAGGAATGGTGTCACAGGCCTTAGTGAGGTCCAGGTAGGCTGTGTGGAATACCTTCCCTTCATCTATGGCCTTGGTAACTGTTTCAAAGACGTCAACTAGGTTTAGGAGGCAGGATTTGCCTTTAACAAAGCCAAATTGGGTAGGGTCCAGTATCTGGAGGTTCCCAATGTCTCAGTTTATGCGTTGCATGATAATTCACTCCATAGCTTTGCAGACCAGGCTGGTCAGGCTTATAGGGTGATAGTTCCCAGGTTCTGTTGTGGCACCACCTTTGTGGAGAGGGATGACTGTTGCTGTATGCCATTCTTTGGTTACATAGCCTGTGGTAAGGTTGAGTCTGAACAGTGAATGTAGGTGAGGGTTTAGTTCCTTTTGGAGCTTGTGTAAGACGAAGCCTGGGACTCCATCCAGTCCCATTGATGCTGTGTTCTTAGCTTTTGAGAGGGCTGTTTTTATCTGCATGTCCATGAAGTCTGGGGCTCTGCATTCTTCAGGGATGGACACGTGCCCTTTTGGGGGGTGAGGGGGGTGAAGTTTGCACTGAACTTGTCCACCAGGATGTTGGCAATGTCAGTTGGTTCAGTGTATTTTTTGCCATTTTGCAGTAGCTGAAAGCATATCTGAGAGTTGCCACCTAAATGTTTGATATAGGTAAAGAAGGCTTTGTGGTTATCTTTAGATTCCTTGGCAATTTTTCTTTAGAAACTGGACTTGGATTTTTTTATGAGCGATCATAGTTTCTTGCTAATAATGATCAGTGATGCCTTTCCTTTTTGGAATTTTGCTCTGTCATGTGTTAGTTTCCTCCTTCTGTTGTATAGCTTATTTATGGGCAAGGACCACCAGATTAGTTTCTTCTTTTTTGGAGGAGTGAGTCTTGGTTTTAATTGGGATGGCTCAATCCATGCATCCCTGTAGATGCTCATAGAATGCACTTGTAAAGGATTCTGCAGATTGGATAGCATTATCCTGTAGCAAGGGGGCTTTGAAACTTTCCACTTCAGTCTTGATAAGTGTGAAGTTTGCTTTTGAAAAGTTTTTCACAGTGGTTTTGTTGACTGGGGGGGGGGGGTCGGGATGTGGATGTCCAGTGTGATTACTTCATGATCTGATATTACCAGCGAGGGGTTTACCTCTGGTGTGGAACACTGATCCCCATGTTGGTGATGATCAGGTCCAGTATGTTGTCACCTCTAGTGGGCATGGTGATCAGCTGTTCAGGGCTGTTTGAGTTTATAAACTCTAGGAAGCATTGGGCAAAGGACTTTGTACTCGAGTAATTCTCCCAGTCAATGTTTGGGTAGTTGAAAACTCCTCATCTCACGGTGTTTGGTAGGACCTTTATATTTCCCAGTGTTCTCAGGAATACTGAGTGTGGGTCCTGAGACAAGGTATGTGATCTATAGCAGGCTACAATCTGATAAGCAGCTTTGCCCAATGTTAGTTGCACTTGCATGGTCTCCAAGGCCTCGTGCTGTGCCACTAACCTGGAGGTGTGGGTATCCTTTATGAAAATGGATACACCCCCTTTTAGTATTTCAGTCTGGGTTCTGGGGCCAATGCTCAGAAGGATTGGGATTTCTTTAAGTGGAGCATGTCCAACAGCTCTGTGTTTGACATAGCTTTGTATGTTAGGCAGAGATCACCTCTGAGTAGGTGATATGCGACAGAGTAAAGCTGTAGTGCTTTGAGACAGTCTGTGTTTGGCATGTATTTGAGGCCACTAATCCTCTTTGTGAGATATTTCTGCAGGCTTTCCAGTTGTTGTAGATGTCTTGTGAGGTACATAGCAAAAGGGGCATTGTACTCTATAATGGATCTGAGTGATGAGTAGAGGGGAACAATGACCTGTTTTATTCTGCATGAGGCACCTTTTGTGATGAGGTGTGCCATGTAGAAGGATTTCCTGACTACTGTGGCAATGTGATTATCAAAGGAGAGTCTACTGTCCACCTGTGTCCCAAGGTATCTTATCACATTCTCAGTGTTAAGTATACTACACCTATGTTGTAGTTCATGGGTACAGTGTTTTTACCAAAGGGGAAGACAATGCTCTTTTTGGCATTGAGCTTGAGGCCATGGCTTTGACACCAGGCATCTGTCTCAGTGAGGCCCTTTTGTAGGATGTCAACATCGTTAGTACTCTCGATTATGGCTCCTAGTTTTCAGTCATCTGGGAACTTCATTAGCCGGAGACCTTCCTTGTTAACCTGTACTTCAGGGAAGTAGATACCAAAAAGGACAGGACCCAGGACTGAACCCTGCGGTACTCCACTTGTCACTGGTCCAAAGTCAGACTTGGAGTCTGCTACTTTCACAGTGTGGGTTGTGTCAGTCAGCCAGTTGGCAACCCATCTTGTGACATAGGGATTTATACCTAGTTTAGTGGGTTTATCCATAATTCCAGAGTGGGGATGGTGTTGAATGCCGTGGCAAGATCTAGATAGGCTGTGTGAACCACCTTACCCTTGTCTACGGCTTTGGTGACTGCTTCAAAGAAGTCTATCAGGTTTAGGAGACATGATCTGCCTTTTACAAACCCAAAATGGTTGTGGTCCAGAGTTTGGAGATTACCAATGTCTTTATTTATAAGTTTCATGATGATACGTTCCATGGCCTTGCAGACCAGACTCATCAAGCTAATTGGGCGCTAGTTCCCAGGGTCCGTGGTGGCTCCCCCCTTGTGTAGTGGGATAACCATCGCTGTGCGCCATTCAGCAGGCACAAAGCCTGAGGTGAGGCTATGACTGAACATGGTATGTAGGTGTGGTGACAGTTCATTCTGTAGTTTGTGTAGAATGCAGCCTGGGATGTAATCTGGTCCCATGGATGTTGTGTTCCTGAGTTTGGAGAGTGTTTTTTACCTGTACAGCCATGATGACAGCAACTTTGCATTCTTCCAGTATAGAGATGTGATCTTTCATGGGTGAGAGTGGGGTAAAGTTATGCACTGATCCTATCAGCCAGGCTGTTGGCAATATCAGTTGGGTCTGTATATTTAGTGCCATTGTGCTGTATCTCAGAGCAGATCTGAGTGTTGCCATTGAGATTCTTGACATAGCTATAGAATGCTTTGTGGTTGTCTTTAGAATCAGTGTCGACTTTGTTTTCATAACTAGCTTTGGAGGATTTTATCAGGGATTGCAGCTTCTTTCTGAGGCTGACCTAGGAGCTCCTCCACTCATGAGATTTTACCCTCTTTTGCAACAGTTTCTTCCTTCTGTTGTGCAGTTTGTTTATGGCAGAGGACCACCAGATTGGCTTCCTTTTCTTAGAGGATAGCGTCTTGGTTCTGTTTGGGATAGCATGATGCATACACTCATGTAAGTGCTTATAAAGTGCAACTGTGAAGGATTCAGTAGTCTTAAGAGGATTGTCCATCTGCATTGGTGTCCTGAAGTTCAGCACTTCTGTCTTAAGAAGCATGAAGTTGGCTCTGGAGACATTTTTTAACATGGTTTCCTTAATGGGGGGTGGGTCCAGAATGTGGATATGTAGGGTAATTAGCTTATGGTCAGATGGGACCAATGAGCTGTTGACTTCAGGTGTGGAACACCGGTCACTCAGGACAAACCAAACAACATAACCAACACAAATAACCACAAAGTTAGCTAAATGCTACTCATTGCCAGAAGTCTCAGCCTCCAGATGCACACACTCAAGGTACATCTCAATATGGAGAATATTGATATCTGTGCAGTAACAGAAACCTAGTTCAAGGCTCCAGAGAGCACACCAGCACTACCAGGATACTACTCATTCCATACCTTCCAGCATATGGACCTGGATCATAGCACATAGGGTGGGGATGTATCCATATTCATCAAGGATACCTACACCTCTCTCTACATGCTCTGTACAGGATATGTACCCATAGAATGTTGCACAGCAACATTCTTCACACTCCACAGGGGTGGGGCCACAAAAACCCCTTGGCATTCATGCTCTATGAGCCTGACGAGTCTGCTCTTTAAGGCAATGGAGCCAATCATAATGGAAGTCAACAATAAAGAGATTGTGAAACTTTACACAGTTGAGCACACCCAGTTTGGCTTCATCATATGCAGATCACACCTCCTGAACTGGGTGGATTTCTTTGAGACCGTTACCCAGATTACAGATGATTGAAATGAGCTCAACACAGCCTACCTATACCTCATTACAGTCTTCAACACCATTCCCCAGTAAGGTATCATAGATGAGCTCACCAACCTGGGCATGAATCCATACATCACAAGATGGATTGCAAACTGGCTCACAGATAGATTCCACAAACTAAGAGTTGCTGGCTATATGTCAGGCTCTACACTGGTGACAACTGGTGGCCCCCAGTGTTCAGTCCTGGGGTCCCTCCTGTTTGGTATGGATTTCTCAAATGTACATGCCAACACAGGAGGGTTGTGGTTGACTAAGTTTGCTGGGAACTGTAAAGTGTTTGCCATAATAGATTCCCTGGATGACACAAATATTCTCCAGAAGGGACTCTATGAGACAGATGTGTGGTGTCAGAATCATGGCCTCATGCTCAATGTGGAGGAATGCATAGTGATCCCCTTTGATGCAAACAAAGTACACACAAACTACCACATAGGTGTTACCCCCTTAAAACTGACAAGCTAATAAGGGATCTGGGGACACAAGTAGATAGTCATCTTTCCTTTGGCAACCATGTTGCCAAAGTGATTGGGAAATCCTATGTGGCCCACCTAATCAACAAAGGGTTTGCATCAGGATCTGAAGAGGTAGTGGTGGCCCTCTACTCTTAAGTCATCAGACCCATCATTGAGTACAATGCACCATTTTGGATGTACTCGACTACGCATATCCAGCAGCTGTAGAGACCACAGAGGTACCTCACCAAGAAGATTACTGGCCTCAAACAGTTGTGTTATGCAACACAACTGGTAAAACTAAATCTGTTCTTCGTTGCGTACTGCCTATTCAGAGGCACACTCTGCCTAACATACAGAGCCATGTCCAACACATAACTGCTGAGCATGCTCCATCTACAGATAACAAAATTAAGTCACCCTACACACTCCAGGGATATGAACCTCATCACAACAATGAATACAACATGCTGGTGGGATAGAGCACCATCCCAGACACTTGCCTTACTGTGGAACAAAGTCCCAATGTACATCAGACAGAGCCCCTCACTGACACTCTTCAATAGGAACCTTGATGAGTGGATGGGAAACGGACAATTCACGCCAGGCATCACATCAGTAGCCCCACTAGAAAGGTGCTTAGGGTACTAACTATTAGAACGAGGGCTTGGGAGACTATCCAATCGGGTGGCAAAAGCTGCACAACTTGCCTAGGCTAGCATATGCCTTATTGAAGATAGGTTTATAAGTATGTAGTAGACTATGTGACAGGTACATGTCTACAGGTAGTAGATATGTACTTCATTGTACCGTCATGTTGTACAGCAGGCACATGGACCACATACACTGTAATGCTTACAGATACTGGTGGCTGTTATGTACACTGGGTGAGATGTGCACCTCATGTCTTTTGTGCCATTGGGATGTGTTCTGGGTGGGACAGTCCTGGATGGCTCCCTGTCATGGTCACCCTCTTACACACATCTCTGCCCATCCATCTTTGGCTTATTATACTGTGTCCCCCTACATATATATATATATATATATAGGTACATAGGTAGGTAATAGGCTATCTGCCTGAAAGCATATATTAGTATTGCCACAGTGTGCAGCTATCACCACCCATGGAGTTAGTTCCCTAGGCCTCTGTGTAGTAGAGCTGATGAAGTGTTCCATGGTGTGGCAGTTCAGTTTTACATGCACTCATCAAGGCTCCTCTGGAAGAGTGTCAGTGAGGGACTCAGCTTAATGTAGGTTGGGAGGGAGGCTGTTCCAAAGAAAGGGAAGTCTGTGAGTTATTAATGTATCCCTCCAACATGTTCTATTTATTGTTGTGATGATGATATCCCTAGAGCATGTAGTACAGTGAGCTTGGGGTTACTTCAGATAGCACATGTACATCCATTCTGTATTGGACATGGACCTGTCTGTTGGGCAGAGATCACCTGAGTAGACAGTATGCAACAGAGTACAGATTGAGTTAAATTCAGTCTTGTTGCATGGGGCAACTGTTTGAGGCCAGTAATGCTCTTGTTGAGGTACATCAGTGGTCTTTCCAGCTGCTGAAGGTGCCTAGTCAGATTCATCGCAAGTGTGTTGTGGTACTCTCTGATGGGTCTGATGACTGATGAGTAGAGGGAACCTCCTTTGATCTACATGCAAAGACCTTGGCAGTTTGTGGGAACATATAGCATAATTTTCAAACTACTTTGTGAATGTGTTTCTGGAAGTAGTGATGACTATCCACATGTGTCCATAGATCCCTTATTATTACCTCCATATTTAGGGTGTTGGCACATATGTGGTATTTGTATGACTGTAGCTCGAGCCCATAAGTTTGACACCACACCTGTCTGACTGAGACCCTTTTTAAGGATGTCTCTGTTGTCCCAAACATCGATTATGACACCCTTTTTGCAGTCATCCACAAACCTTGCTAAACATAGCCCTCTTGTTTGACTGTATTTCTGAAAAGTATACACCAGACAGGAGGGGTCCCAGGACTGAGCCATGGGGGACAGCAGTTGTTACCAGCTTGAACAGGAGACCACAATTCTTACCTTGTGGGATCTATCTGTGCCCCAGTTGACAATACATCAGATGACATACGTGTTTATGCACAGGTTGTTGATTTTGTGGCTACAACATGTGTGCGGGATGTTGGAAAAGGGCTTTTCAAGGTCTATGTATGCAGTGTGTAGCTCATTTCATTGATGCATGTCCTGGGTGACTGCCTTGAAAACTGTCTAGCAGGTTTAGGAACCATAATCTGCCCCTGACTAAACCAAAATGGGTAGGGTTGGGTGTTTGTAGGCTCTCAATAGCTCTGTTTATGAGTTCCATAATGATGGACTCCATGGCCTTGCACATCAGGCTTATTAGGCTTATAAGACAATAGTACCCATGGTCTGTTGTGCACCAACACTCGTGGAGTGTGCCAAATGTTGCTGTAACCCATTCAACAGTTTCATATCCTGTACAGACGGTGAGTCTCAACAGACTGTTCAGGTGCAGGGTCGGTTTGTTTTGGAGTTCACATATGACACAGCCAGGGAAACCATGTTATCCCATACACGCTGTGTTTTTAGGTTTGGAAAGAGCTGTTTAACCATTTTATATGTGATTTCTGGGTTTTCACAATCTCCAGGTATGATAATGGACCATTTTGTCAGTGAGAAGGGGTAAATATGTATGAACCTGTCTGACAAGGTGTTGGCAATGTCAGTCATGTACATGTATTCATTTACAGTTTGCACTGACTTAGAACATATATGAGTTTACATTGACATTTATGACATAGCGAAAGAAAGCTTCATGGTTCTCTATGGACTCTTTGACCATGGCTTGGATAATGTTAGGAGTGATCATTGTTTCTTGATGATACTGATCGAAGTATTATTGATCTTCTTTGGTTTTTCACTTTCTTTGAACAACTTAAGTACTTGGAGTACATAGTTTGATTATGACAGGTGTCCAATATATTATATGGGTCTGTTTTCATATCAGTGTGTGCACAAGGCAGGATTGGTGAATAGTGACAAGTGTCTATAGTAAGAACTGCAAATGCCAGATATGTGTGGCCCACTGCTGTACTCAGACATGGCCTAAGTGTGTGAGCATGCCCAGTGTGAGCATATATACTATATGTGTGTGAAAATCAAGTTGTTTTTTACTTCAGCGCTCACCTTTGTGTTGTACATCGACATGAAGCACAGTGTGCCTGCAGGGCTTTCATGAGTCATTCTACATACAGTGGGGACAGCTATTATTTGTACATTTCTACCCGGGGGAGCACACCTAATTGTTACTGTGGGTGTACATAGGATGAAGGGTTCACCTGACACTTATACACATTTGCTAGGCCTGCACTGCTATGTCAGGTACTCCATTTCAGTCTGTACTGTTGCCTATCGTACTGGCTTGAGGCATACCACTGCACTACAGACCTTAGCTTCCAATTTCACGCATATTAATTTGTGACTTCATAGCCTACCCAACCCACATCACACTGCCTGGCCTGCTGTTATCTGTCTGCATAGGCCTGGGGGGAGGTTACTCATATGCCTCTTCAGAAGGCATGATACAGCATTTGGTTGTGTTTGCGTTTGTCTACATTTGTCCTGCTGGCTGTGACTGTTAGGTATGTGACCCCCCCCCCCTCAACTGGTATGTGTGAGTGAGTTAAGTTGTGTCTGTGCCAGTGAAATGCTGTCATGGCTTAGTAGTTCAGTACTGTGACTATAGTGCACAGTATCCTGAGTTCGAGCTCTGTCACTGCTTTTTATTTTCTTGCTGGGCAGACCAGACTGCTTAAGGAACAGTAAAGCAGGTGTGAGCATGTTTACCCGACTTTGCTCAACTTTGCCCGAGCTTACCTGACTTTGCCCGACTTTGTCCAACATTGCCCAACATTGCTCAACGTTGCCCGATGTTGCGCTGGTTAGCGGGGTGCGCAGCTACACGCAATTGCATTTAAATATGCTCAATACTGGTAAAATGTGCATAGCAGTGCTTTATATTGCTTAAAATAGGGCACTCATGCCTCAGGTGGTGCTGCAGGGCTGCCTTTGTTGGATGCACATAGTACACTCCCTATACATGTTTGAAAACAGGTAGTGTCAAGTTAGGTATCCCTTTTACTGTATGTGCAAGTCAGAGAGAGGTGTCATTTCCAGAGTTCCTACTGAGTCTGTGTATGTGCTATGCGTTGCCTCTTTGCCAAGGCCAGGCCATACTGGGCATGTCTCCTTCTGCCTACTGGGACAGGCTCAGGTTGTTCCTCCTCTGAGTCACGCTGTGCCTGTGCAGGCTTTGGCCATGGTGGGGGGCTGTTTGGCCCTGCCCCATGCTGTTCCTGCTGCAGCTGTTTTCACAGGATCATATTGTGTAGCATGGCACATACCATGACAATTTGGGTACATGTAGTTGGTGAGTACTGCAAGGTTCCACCAGATGTGTCCAGGCACCGGAACCGTGACTTGAGCATCCCAAACACATGCTCAATAATGTTTCTTGTTTGAGCGTGTGCCTCATTATGGAGTTCTTGTTCGGGTGTCTGTGCATTTCTGATGGGTGTCATCAGTCACGGCTCCAGTGCGTATCCAGCATCCCCCACTAGGTGACCATCAGGGATGTCCCCATTGGAAAATCTCTGGTACAGCTGCGTCAGATGCCAGATGTGGGAATCGTGATAGCTTCCAAGGCAGCCAGCACACACATTCATTATTATGCCCTGGGCATCGCACACAACCTGGAAGTTGATGGAGGAGAAGCCCTTGCGGTTGATGTAGACCCTACCCCGCTCACTGGGTGGTGCTTTAATGTGTATGTGCATGCAGTCTATTGCACCCACTACCTCAGGGTATTCTGCTATTTGGTGGAAAAGACGCATATTGCTGACCAATGCTTCACGGGAATTTGGGAAATATACGTGCTCACTGACATGTGCTGACATGGCATCCAGGAACTGGTGCAGTACCCTGGATGCTGATGCCTGTGAAATCCCCATCATATCACCAGTTGGTCTCTGGAAGCTACCTGTAGCTAGTACTCTTAGGCCAACACATACCTTGGTATCCACTGGGATGGGTTCCCCTCTCTTGGTTCTGTGTGTGAGGTGTGGCCGGCACAGCTCAACAGTTTGCTGCAGGAGGTCTCTGTCCACTCTATAGCGCTCCACTATCTCCAGCTCATGTAGCCCCTGGTAGGTTACTCTGGGTCTGTACACTCTTCTCTGTCTCCTCACTGTGGGTTGCTCAGCAGCATTCACAACATCACCATCCTCAGCACCTTGCACATGTTGGTTTATGCTAGCAAGAGCAGCCCCTAACATTTTGTCTGACTTTAAAGTTTTTAAGCTTTCCCTCTTTGTATACTGCAGTGCTGCAGAGTTCATGGGAAAAAACAGGGAAGAATGCTGTTTGCAGAGTTTAAAATGCTGGGCTGGGCTAGTCTGCTGCCTGTGTAATTGGCTGATTCTGATATATTTCACCTGGCAGCTCTGCTAGTTCTCCTTGGTTAACTTCCTACTACTTCTTTTCCTTTCTTTTCCTTTTCTGTTTCCACCCGGGGCAGTGCCACGCAAACAAGCATAAACATGCACACACGTGCGCACACGCGCGCACACGCTGTGTGCCCGTTTACAAGAAATTTCAGATATTTTCATGGCGTACACCTTTAGTTTCTGGTTTTCAAAAAGGACAACTGTAGACACGCCTCTTGCAATCCTGAGCAACTCAGGGCAAACACAGGACACTGTGCTCCGATAAGTATACAGCCTTTCTGACATACCTCCTCATTATGTCACCTCTCTTCTACTCTACTACTCACCTACTCCTACACTTACACTCTTGGGACATGGCTCACATGTTGGGGAAAATTTGGATTCACTATCCTTATCCTCATTTGCATAGGATTGCCTACTAATGCTTGGTTGCATTTCTCACACTGAGCTTCCTCCCCTTAGCAACCAGTACTCAGTGGCCATGTTGTCTTCAGCCTGCCATTCACCTGCATGGCAGGATAAGCTTTTTAGTGAAAATGCCTATTTTTGGCTATTTTGAAATTATTTTCTTGTTTTTTTAAGCACCACACGTTTGCACAGCGCTGCGTTATGCTTAAACATCGGAGATCGTGGGAAAAAAAATTAGATTTTAATCATTTTAAACATTTAAAAATGCCAATGGCCTTATATTTGGCCATTGGCATGCTTCCGCAACTGGATGCATCCTTTATTTGGCACTGTCATAGCTCCATTTAGCAATTTGAGGAACAGTACTCCATTACCAACGGAATACATTTCTGCAAATAACACTACTCTTCCACGGACAGGTTAGTGTTTCCTGGATTGCAAATTTACCTCATTTGCATAGCTTTCAGCAACAAATGAGGTAATTTGCATACCATGACGCTGTCCGTGCAAGAGTAGCTTTAGTAGCTCTCATGCACGCCCCTGCCGGCTGTTGCTGGATCGCTCGGCAGACATATTGGCTGTCTGACGTCTTACTCTACTCTACAACTCCGTGCAAGCTTTTGTAAATCTGGCCCTATGTCTTGTTTTTGCATATAGTGAAATTATTCAATCAGCATTAAGTATGTTTAAAGCAAAATGGCTTTGCACCTGTTTTTACCAAAATAAGATGTAGGAGTTTCTCATATTGAATTGGAGGTCATGGTTCTCTAAGAAAAGAATGGATTGTTCTTTGGCAAGAGTGGTGCAGATAACTCACATAGGTTCATAGGTGTGTACTAGGGTAATGGCCCTGGAGCTTTTACAAGCTTAGCCCATAGAAGTGCCCTGGCATTGTGCCACCCAATGTTAGTTTCCAGTGCCTCTATAAAGTAGAGCCAGTGGACTGATCCCCGGGGTGAACTTTCTATTTCCCATCCACTCATCAAGATTTCTCTTGAAGAGTGCTAGTGAGGTGCTCTGCTTGACATGTATAGGAAGTCTATTCCAGAGCATGGGCAGTCTCTGAGTTATGAACCTGTCCCTCCAGCATGCTCTGTTGATTGTGGTAATAAGATTGAGGTCACTGGAGCTTATGGTGTGGAGGGACTGGGATTTCTCTCGATGTAGCATTTCTAACAGAGCTGGGTCAGACATGGCTTTGTAAGTCAAGCAGAGATCGCCTCTTAGTAAACAATATGAGACAGAGAATAGCTGGAGATTTATGAGTCTGTCCATGTAGGACAGCTGTTTAAGTCCTAGAATCCTCTTCATGAGGTACTTTTGTGGCCTTTTCGGCTGTTGTATGTGTCTAGTGAAGTATATGCCAAATGGGGCATTATACTCAATGACTGGCCTAATGAGGGAAGAGTAGAGAAAGATGATGACCTCTTTCTTCCTGGATGCAAAACCCTTGGTAATGAGATGTGCCACATAGAAGGACTTTTTGACCACAGTGGCAATGTGGTGGTTGAAGGAGAGGTTGCTATCAACCTTTGTCCTCAGATCTCTTATAACACCTTCAGTGTTCTGTTGGCTACCATCAATGTGGTAATTAGTGGGAAATTAGTTTTTCCCAAAGGGGTTGATGATGCATTTTTTGGCATTAAGCTTAAGGCCATGATTTCAACATCAGTCATTGGTCTCAGTGAGGCCTTACTGTAGGATGTCTATATCACTTGGAGAGTTAATAATGGCTCCCAGCTTGCAGTCATCTGTGAACATGGTCAACCAGAGTCCCTCCGTGTTGGCCTGGATGTCTGAGAAGTAGATGCCAAACAGGAGAGGACCCAGGACCGATCCCTGTGGGACTCCACTCATGACTGGTTAGCAGTCTGACTTGGAGTCCGCTACTTTCACACTGTGTGTTCTGTCTGTGAGCCAATTTGCAACCCACCTAGTGATATAGGGGTTGATGCCTAGTTTGGTGAGTTTATCAATAATTCCTGAGTGGGGAATGGTATCAAAGGCCTTGGCCAGATCAAGGTAGGCTGTATGACCTGCCTTGCCCTCATCCACAGCTCTGGTGATTAACTCAAAGAAGTCAACCAGGTTGAGCAGCTATGATCTACATTTCACAAAACCAAATTGTGTGGGATCTAGAGTTTGGAGATTCCCTATATCCTTGTTAATTAGATCCATGATGATGCACTCCATAGCCTTACATATCAGACTCGTCAGGCTAATGGGGCAAAAATTCTCAGAGTCTGTAGTCACTCCCCTTTTATGGAGAGGGATGACTGTAGCAGTGTGCTATTCTGTAGGGACAAAGCCTGAAGTGAGGCTGTGATGTGGTGCCAGTTAACTTTGTAGTTTATGTAGCACACATCCAGTGATATTATTGAGTTCCATGGAAGCTGTATTCTTGGCCTTGGACAATGCAGCTTTAACCTGTGCTGCAGTAATTCTGGGCACCTGGCATTCCTCCGGTATTGTGATTGGTCCTTTAGGGGAGGAGAGAGAGAGAGCACTAAATTTGGCACTGAATCTGTCAGCCAGTATGTTGGCACAGTACAGGAGGTACCATTGTGCAGTAACTCAGAGCAAACCTGGGTATCTTGATATAACTACAGAAGTTCTGTGGTTGTTTTTAGTGTCTGCCACAATTCTGCCTTCACAGCTGGCTTTAGAGGTTTTGATGAGGGATCTCAAATTTTTGTTGAGACTTATAAGGGAGTTTTCCAGTCTTAGGACTTCACCTTTTTCTGCAACAGTTTCTTCCTTCTGTTGTAGAGTTTATTAATGGCAGGGGACCACTAGATTGGCTTCCTTTGTTTAGAGGAGAGTATCTTTGTTATTTTGGGTATGGCTAGTTCCATGCATTTATGTACATGTTTGTACAGTGCATTGTTGTATGATTTGGCAGTAATGCATCTATTTCTCATTCACATGGGTGCCATGAAGTTAGCCACCTCTGTTTTTAGGAGCCTAAAGCCAGCTTTGGAGAAGTTTTTCATGGTGATTACCTTTGTGGAGTGTATGGGTGAGATGTGGATTTCCATGGTGATTAGATTGTGGTCAGATCTAACCAGGCAGGAATTGACTATTGGTGTAGAGCAATGGTTGCCCATGTTTGTAATAACCAGGTCAAGGATGTTGCTTCCTCTAGTCAGGGTAAGAATGAGCTGGTTCAGGGCATTGGAACTGATGAATTCCAGGAAGCATTGGGTCAGTGTATTGGTGCATGACTAGTTTTCCCAGTTGATGGATGGGTAGTTGAAGTCACCTAGAATGAGAGTATTGGGTTGGACCCTAATAGTTTCCATGGTGCTTTGTAACATGGAATGAGAGTCTTGGGACATGGTTGGGGACCTATAGCTGCCTACGACCTGAATTGCCATCTTACTCAATGTTAGTTGTACCTGAAGTATCTCAGATGCATTATGCTGGGCTACTTGTCTGAAGGTGTACATATCCTTTATGAATATGGAGACACTACTGCCTTTGGAGCTTCAGTCCATGTTCTGGGGCTGAAAGGTGTGGAATGAGTTATATCTTGTTAGTGCAGGGGTGCTTTTTGCTGCTTTAAACCATGTCTCCAATACAGTGCAAATGTTGATGTTCTCAATTTTGAGGAGTGCTTCAAGTAAGTGCATCTTGAGATTTCGACTTCTAATGTTGAGCAGCATGACATTCAGATTGCATTTATTTATAGCTGTTATGGTGGTAATTTGGTCTTTGGAACATTGCCTAAAAAAGGCACTATAGGAGTCGCAACAGCCTTAGCCAGTATCTGGAAACCCAGGGGTGACATATGCAGACCATCTCTAGCAAAGTATCGAGGTCTGTCAATCATGTTATCCCAAGCAAACAGATTCTGGATCCCCTTAGAATGACACCAGAAACTTAGCCAATTGTTGAAGTTGATCATTTTCTGCTTGTACATCGGTATCATTCTGGGTGACAGTAGGATGCTGCTCAGGGCTAGGGTCATACCTGCCTGGGCCACATAATCTCAGAGCTCATCCATGTCTCTTTTCATGTAGTCCAGGGAGGTGCATCTCAGGTCATTCGCACCCACATGGACAGTGACAGAGTCATACTTGTTGTGGAGTGACCTGAGTGCGTGTGTTATATGTCAGATTCTGACACCTGATAAGCAGCTATCTGTTACCTTCTCTTTATACAACCTAGTGAGTGGAACATCAGTGTGCCTCACTATTGAGTCACCTATGATCACTATTGAGTCACCTATGATTAGTGTATTGGGCAAGCTGTTTTGCCTTAGAGGCTTAGGTTGAGTGGCACACTGTGTAGGTGAGCAATGTGTCTAGTGGTTTGTGTTGTGTTGTGGTTGTTGAGTGTGTTGTTGCCTTGGAGGTCTCTGCTGTTTGGGTAGATTTCTATTGAGAGCCTCCACAAAGGTGGCTGTGTGGTTTGTGTTTTTATGTGAGAGCTGTGATGGTGGGTGTTCTGGAGGGCTATGTGCTGCATATAGTGTGGTGCAGGTGTTGACCTTCTCCTCTTGAACAGCTATTCCAGTCTTGGCTTAAGAGTGCATGGCTTCAGATCTGGATATATAAGTGCGTCTCTCACAAGTCTGAGTGTTGGGTGGTAAGAGAAGAGGGTGTTCTGTGTACATGAGGCAGTAGCTACACTGCCTCAGAATGCCCAAGTTCAGCAGGTTAATAGGAGAAAACACAGGGAACTAATCTTTAGGCATGCCAGGGGGGATGGTCATTACTACTAAGTACTGGAGCTGTTTCCTTATATATTCCTTTTACAGGAAAAATGTCACTCAAGGTGTCTGAGCCTGTACAGAGCACTGCCAAACACTTGAGGGGAAACTAATAAGTAGACTCTGAAAATTTAAGGATGATGTATTTAGGCAGATATTCTGAAGTTAGAAAGAAATCAAGCAGTACTTACTGAAAAATAAAGAATTAGCTTGTCAATAATGATGAAAAGAGGGGAGTTGCATGAATGGCTACTACCTGGCTACTACTAATGCTGGTCTCAGCACAGCTTCACTCTGTTGGGATACAATACACCTTTGCTTCTTCTCTCACCAGAAGCAAAATGTTAACACCAATCCCAAGAAAAGAAGCAGGTCACTGCCTGTTTGGTGATCCACAGTCTTGTCCCAGATGATGCAAGGGTCTGCAGGCTTGTAGCCTTTTTCTGGTAGATGCCTCAAATAGCAACCCGACCAATTGGGTACGTTAAGCACAGACACTCACTCTCCAACCAGAAAGAGTCAGGAATCAATGCACTTTGCTTCTACTTTCACCAGAATCAGAATATAAGCACAGATTCCCAGCAGTGATTAAGCTTTCTGGTGATCAGCAGTCTCCAGGAAATAATGTAACTGCACTCCTTCTCTCACCAGGAGAAAACAAAAGCACTAATCCCAAGATGACTACTGAGAGGCAGAATGTGGGCTCCAATAACTGGTAGTTGTGCAATAGATGTTTAAATGTAAGATGAAAAAATGTTCTTTCCTAAGCACTGCAGTGTGCACTAGAGGAGTTAAATGTAAAAGTAGGTAAATTAAGTTTTACCTGCCTAAAAGTTAAGTTTTAGTGGAGAGTCACTATTTTTAAAACAGCAAGATAGATTGAAAGGGGGTGGTCACTTTTGTATTCTGGTACTATGGAATACAGTAAGATGGCCAATAAATTTAAAATGTTGAAGGGAAGTGATTTCACAAAATGATAATGTTGTGCTTACTCACACCAGCCAGTAAAGCAGAGAGGAAATGAAATATATGGTCAAATTAACATAAGGAGCAGGCAACTAGAAAGACAGTGGTGTTTAAGAACACAACACTAACTGTGTAGGAGGGTAGGAAAGATTTCTGTCTGACTCACAAGAAACAGATCTGTGGTCTCTTTTCAAGTTTTAATATGCAGTTAAAAGCAGAATATAAGTAAAACACAGTGTAATGAAAACAAATCATAGTAAACAAAATAGAAAAAGCAATAAAGTAATACAAAATACAAAGCAAAGAAACCTTTCCCTCACAGCAAACTAGCAGAGTCTGGGTGAGCTTTTCCAGTAAAGCATAGGGAGGTCTTACAGTATCTTGGGATCGTGTTCATTATTGATTTTTGAAAGGATTTAGGGAACAGCTAGCAGATGTGGGCACCACTACAGGCACTGTACTACACAGAGATATTTAAGAGTGGTTAGTCATAGACTGAAATTCACTGTTTGACATGTTAATCTATTTTCCCATACTTACTTGTAGTCATGAGCTTTGGCTAGTGATTGGCAGGATGAAATCCTATTTACATGCATCAGAAATAAGTCTACTTTGGGCCTGTTCAGTTTTACACTAAATAAAATAGTGAGGAGCTCAGCAGCCGAGTAAGAGTTTAATTGCACAGGAATTACTTTTCCATGTGAGAGGAGTCAGCTAAGGTGGTTTTTGCACTTTATGGTGATAATGCCATATTGGGAGGAGACCCCAGGACAGACCCACAGTGTATTGGAGGAATTGTATCATTTAGCTCACTTGTGAATACCTCGAAATACCACAGAATGAACTATAGACTGTTGCTAGGGATAGGCATGTGTCTTCTACCCTATTTAGCTTGCTACTGTCATGATATGATATTTACCAGCTTAACAGCTTAGAAAATGGATAGGTAGAAAATTTGAGATCTAGACATAGATAAACATTTGTTAACAAGTGTCTTCTCTGTGCCAATACTAAAAATAAAAGGCTCAAGTCATTTAAAAGTTAAGGTTCTAGATGGTGAGATGGCAGACACTGACATAGTATGAGCATGTTACAATAAACTTCTAGCAAACATACATGACATTTAGCAAACATATATAACATTTATATGAAATAATGAGTAATAAGAATAATGGTGTTAAATCAAACCTGTTTTAGAAGTAAGAAGTTATTGTGTTAAATGTTCCCATTGAAAAACAGGGAAAAAAAAACAACTACGGTTCTTAAATACAATATCAAAAAAGTTAAAGCGAAAGATAAGGCATTCAGAAAGTAAAGGAAACACAGACAGTGCAACTTAGAGAAACCCATTAAATAATGAAAATGGTATAATAACAGTCAACAGTTTGTATTTTCATGAGCAGTGTTTTATAGCCTTTTTAATGTCTAATGAATTATTTTGCAAATTGTTAGATCTAGGGAATAAAAGATTTTTTTACCCATTTTTATTTAACAGGTGAGGCCATGCGTGGAATAGTCTTTTACAGTCTACTCATTTAGATATAAGCTGGAGGTCAGCAGGCAAGTGGAATAGCTTGACACATGTAAGCACATTCATTATAAATCATGTTACTGGCTAAAAAAAATAAGCTGTTTGTTATACTGGTGGACTGCAAACATTCCAGGACAGCAAGTGGATCCAAACTGGAAAAGTTTTGGAAAAAATCTGCTAAAAACAATCTTACATAATCATCTACAAAGCTATGAAAATCGCAGCTGTTATGCATAGCTGCAGCATTGCAAGATCAAAAGCACATGGGTACAGCCATCCATTCATTTACAACCTCTATTTCCCATTTTTGCACATGGGGACAGAGTACTACTTCAACAGTAACAATCATCTACAGTCAAGATTCACACTACTGGGTGGCTAGCCTTGCCACGTTTTTTCTTCCATACCACATGCTCACATGCACACTTACATCTATGGCCAATTTAGAGTAATCCAGTCTACCTACTGCATGTCTTTGGAATGTGGAAGGAAACAGCAACAGTTGGCGGAAACCCAAGTAAATAGAGAGAAGCCATGCAGACTGCATCAGTAAGGCACCCCAGCCAAGAATCGAACCATGGAACCTCTTATTGAGAGGTGGCAACTTACCACCTCACTAATAGTCTGGGTGCAGCCATGCTATGCTAAGATCTTGTTCTTCTCAGTAACATCAAGAAGTTATGGAATGATTAAAGATCCATGGAGCTGTGTTACAGGTACAAGAGAGGGGTCACAATGGATCAGAATTTGAAGTCATAGGTGTTGGAAATGCAAAATAATTATAATGAACCAACAAATGAAAGAGTTCCTTTTGAAACTGGATTATGGAAAATGATCATATAGAGTATTTCTTCAACTACTTTAAATTCAACACTCCCATAAATTAGCTGAAAAAGACCCTTATCCAACAGAAAGCATAATAAACCTTCTATGCCTTTCTAAAAGCTAAATTTAATTCTGAAATAATGCTCACATATCTATAACTCTAGAATATTCATATTATTGTTCAGTATAGCTTACTTTATCCAAATAGCATGCAATACTTAATACATGTCATATGTGCACATGCATAGATAAAGTTATAATCGTTCTACTGTGATTCACTGAACATTTACATCTGTCGGCAATATGACTGAAAGTTGTTAATTTATGGAATCACTTCAGCCAGTGCTCATTTTAATGATTTCTTGTGCCATATGTATGTGTGTGTGTGTTAATTTACAGACAAGGGTCACTGGTCTGTTTCCGTACTTTACAACTTCTATATCCAAAAAAGTGTAAATTCCCTTTTAAAGCAATCGGGATCATCTGAGTTCTTAAATCCTACATGCAGGCTATTCCATAAAATAAACTTGTTTCATTAAATCAGTTTTGTTTAACTAGTCACATCTGATGTATCCTAAATGAATGTCATCATGACTGCTTTAGATTATGGGTGTTATTGCCAGAATTGATGTCCACTAAATGAAATAGCTATTCATCTCTAAAAGCTCTGTATAAAGTAATTAGATCTCATGTGATTACGTGTACAATGTATAATGCTCTTTACAATGGACTATACTGAGTACCTCATTTTTTTGAGAACTTGCTAACTAATTTTATGACATTTGGAATTACGATGCATTTATTTAGTCACGGTATTAGAATTTTGTAACAGTTTGTATGTTACCATTGTCCTCTTCATATATATTGCCATTTGTCATTTATTTTGAGCATGCCTTTATATCTGCAGACCATAATAATTATTTTTTCTAAAACAATTTTCACTAAGATAAAGATTAAGCATGAAGGAGACCAGGCTAGATCCCTGATAGGTATCTAATTTCAACTGCTGCCTACGACCAACTTTATTTTCAATATGGAATCTTTATTAAATAATACATAAAACAATAGTAATCAAACAGTTTACCAGTGCTTATAACACAAATTAAGTTTATAGCTATGATGTGCATTCTTTACAACATATTTACTGAATATAATTTTAACACAAAAATAGAAAAAAAAAATCCTGCAGAGGAGTAGGAAGGGTGGGGTGAAGGAAGCAGTTGCCCTGGATATAAGCTGTTGGGGAGGCATTAACAGCAGAACTGGCCTATGGATAAATTATGACATATCACTACCTGAAGATTGGAGGAAGTAAATGAATGGAACATTAAGAGGAAAGTGGACTAGGAAATGATCAGAGCACATTAGAGGTAATTTCATCTGTGATGTCAGGATGACACTGATGGGAGTTGAAATTTATAATTGCCAACCAATTGTCTCACTGGACATGTGAGTGGTAGAGTCTGTTGTTCCTCGATCTCATCTACTGGACTAAATAGATCTGCTGACCAACAGAGGGATCTCTTAAGATGCACCTCTAAAACCTAGCAGGGTCAAGTTAAAATTGCACATAAATCTGATTCATTAACCAATTCACCTAATACACCTTGCCCCAAAGTGATGCCTTGGGTATGAGCTTCCAATATTAACACCCAGATAAGGACTACACACTGACCATATATAGAAGTGAGTCATTAACCTAGCATTTCAGTCCTTTTCGTCATCTCTTTCTGTGAATCACAGTGTCTTCAGTGCCCATTACCCATAGTTACTGACTTTCACATGTTTCTAATTTTACGCAAACACAATTTCTTGGAAAAGCTGGTAAAATTCATCAGTTCTTCACAGATTTCTTCCTGGTAAGATAATACTGATACTACCCTAGATATAGGTAGAGACCCAACACGCATGAGATACCCTACCACTCTTCATCAGCATCCAAGTATAAATTAGACAACTAATCTCTCTGTCTTTCTCTGTTTCAATTTCACATTTTCACAACATGTGGTACATCAGACAATGAGCACCTTTCAGCACTTGTTGTATTAGTTACAGGTTTTATGGACTCAGGCTGCTAGCCCAAGTCCCAACCCTCCTTGGAGGCTGCACCACATATATTCGCACACACACAATCACACCTATGGCCAATTTAGAATGTCTAATCCACCTACTGGATGCCTTTGGAATGTGGGAGGAAACCAGAGCACCCGGCAGAAACCCATGCAAATGCAGGGAGGACATACAGACTCTGCACAGAAGACACCCCAGCTGAGAATCCATCTGGAGAACCTCTTCCTGTGAGGTGACAATGCTAATAGCTACACCACTATGCTGCCCTAGACAACTAATACCTCATTGGTAATGTGCTAAATGATCCAACCAATTGCAGACTGATACTACAGCTTGACAACCAACAGTGCTAAATAACACTTTTGTCACATGTAATAAATAATATGTAAAATACCAACTTCAAGCTCTTAAAAGTGAGTAAACAAAAGCTTTATGTAGACAATGAAGAAGTTAAGACATTGCTGATGCATATTATTTATACAATGTTAGAGATAATTGCACACTGAAGGACAAAACTGTTGCATACTGAAGACAAAAGTAGCAATCAGTTGTATAGACATTATATATAAATAACTATCTTAACTAATAATTGCTGAATAAATCCAGCTGACTATGACTTTGAGTACTGAGTTCTCGATATTGTATTAGGAAAGTACTTTGCAGGCCAGTCTGCGCAGAAGTGGGCATAGCCTCGGTGACTGACAGCTGAAATGGGTGTGTCGTGGTAGGGAAAGACTGCTTCCCCCACAAATTAAATATACCAAGTTTAAGATTGCACTACCTTGAGGAAAAGGGCAAACTATGAATAAACAATGAATATTCATGCCACCAGTGGTATGAATATTACTTTACTTTCACCTATTGTTGGATGGTGGGCAGGACTTGCTACTGTGCATTCTGCAAGGTATGTTTCTAATACAAAGCCAAGTCCTCAGGTATGCTAACTTGGTAAAAAAATTAGGCAAAATCAGATTTCCACAGAAAAGTTAAACAGTTGTGGTTGCTTCAATGTCTTCTACCAAGACAGACTATTCTGTCTTCAGCTCAAAATACATATTTAACTCATCATTAATGTATTTAACTTATTTTCCCACAGAGCCAGAGTTGCAGCTGAAATGAGTTTTTTTCCACATTGAGAGGTAAATAAAGGATTTCAGATAAATCTGTTAACTATCTGCATACTAATGATAGCTTCTTTTTTCAGTTCTTGATACAGACATTGGGCCGGATTCATGAAAGCATGCACGGAGTCTAAGAGTAGAGTAAGACTCCATGCAACCAACATGTCTTCCGAGCGATCCAGGAACAGCCTGCAGGGGCTTGTAAGAGAGCTCCTAAAACTCCTCTTACACGGACAGGGCTAGGATATGCAAATTACCTCATTTGCTGCTGAATGGCATGCAAATGAGGTAAAATTGTGATTCAGGAAACCCTAACCTGTCCGAGTAAGAGTAGTGTTATTTGCAGAAATGTACTCCGATGACAACTGAGTACGTTTCTGCAAATAGCAAAACGGAGCCATGACAGCTTGAAAAAAATTATGCATCCAGTCGAGGAAGCATGCCAATGGGCAAAAATATGGCCATTGGCAATGTCCACTGATGCAAAAATAAAATAAATTAAAATACATTTTTTCCCAATCGCTAATGTTTAAGCATAGCGCAGCGCAGGGCCGCGCAAACGCGGTGCACTGTAAAAACCAGAAAACCAATAATTAAAATGCAGAAATGTGACTTTTACAGTAATCCCTAATATACAATGCAAGGGAATGGCAGTCCAAAGACAACATGGCTACCGAGTAGAGGTTGCTAAGGGGGGAAGCTCAGTCTAAGAGTTGTAACCAAGCATTAGTAGGCAATCCTATGCAAATGAGGGTAAGGATAGTGAATCACAAGTTTGCATAGCAAAAGAGCACAGTCAGTGCAGTGCAGGAGTAGGATAAGGGGTGTAACAGATTAGAAGATAGGTGACATCATAAGGGGGGTATGTCTGAGAGAAGTGAAGATCATTGGAGTAGAGTGGCATGTGTCAGCTGTCAGATACTAATCACTGGAAGAGGTGTGTCAATAGGTACCCTAGCTAAAGTCAAGAAATGGAAGGTGTATGCCGTGAACAACACCAAAGTTTCTTGTAGAAATGTCTGCAATGTGTATGCGCGCATGTCCACGCCTGTAAAACCGAGTAAGCCTGTGTGCGCGCATGTGTGGCTGTGTGCCCGCGTTTAAGCCTGAGTAAGCAAGTGTAAGGATGTTGAAACCCGTGTAAGCGTGTTTGCATCTGTGTGCACGCGTGTTAGCAAGAATAAGCAAGTTGGATCCCGTGTAAGCATGTGTGCGCACGTGTCAGCTGGTGCGCGCATTTGCGATTGTGTGCGTGGCGCTGCCCCCCTGAGGAAACAGAAAGGGAAAAGGAAGCAGAAGAAATAGTAGGAAGTTAACCAGGGAGTACTAGCAGAGCTAGCAGGTGAAAACAATCAGAATCAGTCAATTACACAGGCAGTACACTAGCCCAGCCCAGCTCAGCACTTAAAACACAGCAAACAACTTTCCAGTATGTTTTTCTCAGAGACACTGCAACACTGCAGTAAGCGAATAGAAGTGAAAACTAAAAAAGCTTTTCTGAGACAAAGAAATGCTAGGGGCTGCAATTGCTGTTATAAGGTGACATATGCAACATGCTGAGGGTGGTGACAATGCGAATGCTGCTGAGCAACCCACAGTGAGGAGACGGAGAAGAGTGTACAGGCCCAGGGTAACCTACCAGGGGCTACATGAGCTGGAGATAGTGGAGCGCTATAGAGTGGACAGAGACCTCATGCAGCAAATTGTTGAGCTGTGCAGGCCATGCCTCACACACAGAACCAACAGAGGGGAACGCATCCCAGTGGAAACCAAGGTATGTGTTGGCCTAAGAATACTAGCAACAGGTACCTTCCAGAGACCGACTGGCGATATGATGGGGATTTCACAGGCATCAGCATCCAGGTTATGCACCAGTTACTGAATGTCATGTCAGCACATGTCAGTGATCATGTATATTTCCCCAATTCCCGTGAGGTATTGGCCAGCAATATGCATCTCTTCCAGCAAATAGCGGAATACCCTGAGGTAGTGGGTGCAATAGACTGCACGCACATTGACATCAAAGCACCAGCTGGTGAGCATGGTAGGGTCTACTATAGCCACAAGGGTTACCCCTCCATCAACTGCCTGGTCGTGTGTGATGCCCAGGGCATAATAATGAATGTGTGTCCTGGCTGCCCTGGAAGCTACCATGACTCCCATATCTGGCATCTGACACAGCTGTACCAGACATTTGCCAATGGGGACATCCCTCATGGTCACCTAGTGGGGGATACTGGATATGCACTTGAGCCGTGGCTGATGACACCCATCAGAAATGCACACACACCTGAACAGGAACGCCATAATGAGGCACACGCATAAACACGAAATGTAATTGAGCATTTGTTTGGGCTGCTCAAGTCACGGTTCCGGTGCCTGGACACATCTGGTGGAGCCTTGCAGTACTCACTAATTACATGTACCCAAATAGTCATGGTATGTGCTATGCTACACAATATGATCCTGCAAAAACAGCTGCAGCAGGAGCAGCATAGGGCCGGGCACAACAGCCCCCCACCATTGCCAAGGCCATCACAGGCAGACCGTGACTCGGAGGAGGAACAACCTGAGCCTGCCACAGTAGGCAGACGGAGGCATGCCCAGTATGCTTTGGCCTTGGCAAAGAGGCAACCCATAGCATATACACTGGCTCAGTAGGAACTCTTTAAATTATACCTCTCTCTGACTCACACATATAGTAAAAGGGATGCCTAACTTGACACTACCTGTTAACAAACATGTATAGGGAGTGTAAAATGTGCATCCGACATAGGCAGCCCTGCAGCACCACCTGAGGCATGATTGCCATGTGTTAAGCAACATAAAGCAGTGCTAAACAGCTCTCACCACTATTTAGTATATGTAAACAAAATTGCACACACTAAGTAGCACAACTTCAGGCAATGTTGAGCAATACTGGGCACTGTTCAGCAATGTTGGTTAACACTGAGCAATGTTGTGCAAGTCTGGTCAAATTTGGGCATAGTTCAGCAAAAGCAGGTAAAAATGGTCATATTTGCTTCACTGTTCCTGAAGCAGTCTGTTCTGGCCAGTATGAAAATATGAAGCATTGACAGTCCTTTAACCCAGGATACTGTACACTATAGTCATAGTACAGAACCACTAAACCAAGACACTATGTCAATGTTCAGCTTGTATGAAGAAATGTTGATAAGTTTATGCAAAGTATCTCCTGGAAAACTTGCAGGCATAGCATAATCCCTGTCGAGTTAAGACACAAAGGTGAGGCCTGCAATGAGAATAGAACCTGATATTCAACACACATATAGTATAAATGTTAATATTGGTAATTTTCACACACACATCAACAAATGTAGTGGACCTCAGACAGCAACATACTGCAAGGTCACACTGGGCATGCTCACACACATGAATAAATGAGACAAATGTCAGGCAACAAAACACTGAAAGTCCGAACTGGGCATGCTCACACACTTAGTCCATGTCTGAGTACAGCAGTGGGCCACACATATCCGTCAGTTGCATGTGTCAACCCAGAAACCTCGCACTATTCACCAATCTGCCTTGTGCACACCATTATATGACAACAGACACATATATAATATAGTGGAACCCTATCATAATCAAATATGTTATGCAGATACTTAGGTTGTTCATAGAAAGTGAGAAAGCAAAGAAGAAACAAAACCTGCAACCAGTACCATCAATGAACAATGTGCATCCCGAACATTATCATAGGTTCAGAGGTTGACACTAGGCTATCTACCCTGGGGCATGTATAAACCTAGCCACAGTGTGTTTGGCTTTTGCAACCCTGCTAGATTAGTAGACTGTGCCTGTGAATAGTAGGTCACACAAGATATCCCACATATGTTCAATTTAATTCTGCCTCTGTCTAGCAGGGACCCAGAACAGATCCCAGGGCTAAACATACGATCACTCATCCACCTGACAAGATGTCACCTGTAGGTGGTCAGTGTGGCTCTCTGCGTATGTGGGACTGTGATCTCATTCCAGAGTGAGTGTAGCCTCTGGGATGGGAATCTGCCCCTCCAGCATGTCCTATTAACATCAGTGCTGATGTTCCTGTCCCTGGAGCATGTAGCTGTAAGGGACTTTGATATCCTGAGGTTGAGCCTGTCCATCCATGCTGTGATGGACATGGCTTCAAACAACAGGCACAGATCGCATCCAAATAGGCAGTAAGCAACTGAGGAGAGCTGGGGTCACCATAGCCAAACTTCGCATAACATCTGTGTGAGTCCCTAGATCCACTTGGTTATGTACATTTCTGGACATTACAGTTGCTGCAGGTGTTTGGTAAGGTACATCCGAAATGGGGCAATGTATCCAAGCATGGGCCTGATGAGTATAGGGGCACAATGACCCCACCTGATCTTGATGTAAAAGCCTACGGGATAAGGTGGGCTATATAGCAGGTGTGTCCAACAACATTGGCAACGTGAATGTCAAAGGTGAGAGCACTAACTATTCATGTCTCCAAATCACAAATCACACACACCGTATGTGATGTATCATCACTTATGTGGTGATGTGTGGGCACATTGTTATCACCAAAGGTGATGACTATGCATCTAATGGAAGGTAGCTGTAGGCCATGGCTCTGGCACCAGATATCCATCTCTGTGAGACCCGTTTTGAGGATGCTTGTGCCAGCTGGGGAGTCAATTATGGCACACAGTATGCAGCCATCTCCGAACATGGTCAGCCATATTCCTCCTGTGTTAGCCAGTACATCTGAAAAATATATACAGAACAAGAGAGGTCCCAGGACTGAGCCCCGTGGGATGCCACGTGTAACTGGTGTATAGTCAGACATGGCACCTGCAATACTGACCATGTATGTGCTATCCATGATCCAGTTAGCAATCCATCTTGTGACATATGTGTAGATACTGAATCCAGTGAGCTTATGTTTAATGACCGAGTGGTGTATTGTGTTGAACTGTTGTGCGAGCTCCAGGTAGGCTGTGTGGACAACCCTCTGTACGTCTATGGATATGTTAACTGTTTAAAGACATCAAACAGGTGCAAGAGGCAAGATCTGCCCACAACAAAGCCAAATGGTGTAGGATCCAGTGTCTGTAGGTTCACAATGTCTATGTGTATGTGTTCCATGATGATACGCTCAATAGCTTAGCAGACCAGGATAGTTAGGCATATATTGCAATATTGTCCAGGGTCCGTTGTGGCACCACAACTGTGGAGCGGCAACACTGTTGCTGTATGCCATTCCTTGGGTACATATCCTGTAGTAACTCTGATATTGAACAGTGACATAATGTGAGTGTGAAGTTCATCATGAATCTCCTGTAAGCCGCAGTCCAGGACACTGTCTGGTCCCATTGATGCTGCTTTGTCTGCTATGGAGAGGGCAGCACTCATCTGTTCATCTGTGATGTCAGGGAGGTTACACCCTGTTGGGATGGACATGTGCACCGCAGGGGGGATGTGGGGGAAATATTTCCACTGAACCTGTTTGCCAGGATGTTTGCAATGTCAGTGGGTTCACTGTATGTTATGTCATTATGCAGTAACTCACAGCATATCTGTGAGTTCCCACCCAGATCCCTGACATAACTAAAGAAGGCCTTGTGATTGTCCATAGTGTCTGTTGCAAGTGTCCATTAGAAGTGGCCCTTAGATGAATCAACAAGTGATTGTAGCTATTCCATAGTACTGATCAGAGATGCCTTCCTGATTGGGATTGTGCTTTATCATGTAGTAGCCTCCTCCTGTCCTTGTATAGCTCATTAATGGCCGTGGTCCACCAGACAGGTCCCCTGCCTTTGGAGGAGTGAGTCATGTAGTTATCTGGGATAGCACGATCCATACATTCCAGTAGTTGTCCATAGAATGGGTTTGTAAAGGATTAAGTGGTCTGAGCCATAATTAACACTGTCCCATGGTTGTTGACGGATAGCACCTCAGTTTGTATAAGTTGGACATTTGCTTATGAGAAGTACTTCACTGAGATCACCTAGGATGTGTGTGTGTATGAGATATGTATGTCCAGTGAGATGAATGTATGTTCTGACCTTATTAATGAGGGGTATACCTCTGATGTGGAACATAGAGTCTCCATGTTGGTGATGATCAGGTCCCACATGTTTTACCCACCTGTGGTTGTGGTGACCAGTTCTGCCATAGCATTTGAGTCTATAAATCCTAGCAACTGTTGTGCGAGGGTGTCGGTGCTTGAGTAGTATTCACAGTCAATGTTTGTGTATATGAAGTCACACAATATAATGGTGTTTGGAGAGACCTTCACATTCCCCAGTGTTCCCAGGAATACTGAGTGTTGTTCCCGATTTTGGGAGTGTGGTCTGTAGCAGTCTACAAAGTGAAATGCAGTTTGGCCCACTGTCAGTTGCACATGTATGTTCACCGTTGCTTTGTGCAGTGCTACCAACCTCGAGGTGTGTGTATGTGTGATATATATGGATACCCCCCTATTGTTGTTGGCCGGTCAGAGTCTTGTGTCCGAAAAGCATGGTATGTAGTAAAACCTGGTAGTGCTGGTGTGCTTTTGGGAGCCTGAACCAGGTGTCTGTTACTGCACATATATCGACAGTCCCCATACTGATGTGAGTCCTGAGTGCATGCATTCTGAGGGTTAGACATCTGTGGTTGAGCACAATTACTCTCCGTTTCCTTTACCCTGTAACATCTATAGAGGTGGTTTTGTCTTCTGAGCCTCACTTCAAACAGCCACTATGGGTTTGGCAAGACCCTTAGCCAGTCTGTGAAAGCCTGGGGGTGACAGGTGCATGGCGTCCATAGCGAATTCACGTGGCATGTCGAGCATGTAATCCCAGACTGACAGACACTGGATCCCCTTTGAATGACACCAATATGTTAGCCAACTGTTAAATGTGATCCATTAGTCTGTATACTGTGACATAATTCTTGGTGAGGGTAAGATGCTACACAAGGTCAGGGTCATACTGGCCTGGGCTACATGATCAGAGAGCTCCTCTATGTCTCTTGTCATGTTGTCCAGGGAAGAACGTCTGAGGGTATACACACCAGCATGGTCAATGATGGAGCCATATTTGTACTTGCAGTGGACTGACAAGAGTGCATGTGTCATGTGGCAGATCCTGGCACCCGACAGACAGCACAAAGTGACCTTCTCCTTGTTCAGCCTGGTGAGTGGGATGTCAGTGTGACTGACAATTACCGTCACCTATTACAAGAGTATTAGGTGTGTTGTGTAGGCCTAAGGGCAGTGACTGTGTGGCACACTGACTTTGTGAACTATGTGATATGTGTGTATTGTTGTGGGTTAGCTGTTGTTTGGGAGTCTGCTTTGGATGTCTCTTTAGCTTAGGCAGAGTATATTTAGAGGCTCCGAGTATGTGTTTGTGTGGTAATGTATTTGGTTTGCTATTGTCATAGGTCCATGTGAGACTGGCTTTGTGGTGTGTGTGGTTACCTTCACCACCTGATACACTGTGCCAGTCACGGCTTGGGAGAGCTCAGCCTCCTGTCTGTCTATACAGTTACATCTCTCACATATATCTGAGTTTGATGGTAAGAGGACAGGGTTCTCTGTGTACATAAGGCAGTTGTAACAATGTGTTATAATTCCAATATGCACCAGCTGGACTGGAGAGTACACACAAAACCGACCTTTGGACATGCCAGGATATAATGATGACATACACTGTTGACTGAACACAAAGGATCAGTAGTGTGCTAAGTGTGTAAAAGAGTATAACAGGGGTTTAGTGCTCAGGTTTGTCGTTACTTTGGAAAGATTATCTGCGATGGAGTACAGACAGAACCATTACACTTCCTTCAGCTATGTCCGAAATAGCAATGTACAGTCATATATGTCCTGAGTCAGGGTCAACTGTACCTGACTGACTATGTCGACATCCTGTCAGACAGGCCCATACATACATACCCACCTCCCAGTGACAAAAGGCCCTATCATCATACCAGGAGATATCACATGTAGAATGTGTAAACTGTTCCTCCTAAAGCCAAATGAATCCCATCACGTGGATAATATTGTTTCCCCATATGTGTCATAAGTGAACAACAGAACAAATAGACCCTGCACCTGAACAGTCTGTTGAGCCTCACACTCTCTACATGATCTTACACTGTTGAATGTGTTACAGCAACATGTGGCACACCCCACAAGTGTTGGTGCACAACAGACCATGGGAACTATATTCCTATAAGCCTATGAAGTCTGAACTGCTAGGCCATGGAGTCCATCATGATTGCAGTCAGGATCAGAGCTATTGTAATCCCACAAACACACAACCCAAACATTTGTGGTATGTTAATGAGCAGATCATGTTCCCCAAACCTGCTAGAATGTTTTCAAGGCAGCAACCCAGGACATACATCACTGAAAGGAGCAACACACGTCCCACATAGACTTTGAATAGCCCTGTATCAACATCACAGACACATGTTGTATCCACAAAAACAACAATCTGTGCATAAATATGTATTGTCATATGAAGGAATGGCAATTTGTCCACAGAGACATCACACAAGCTATGAATTGTTGATTCCTGTACAAGCTGTTCACACCTGCTGACCCACAAGGTTCATTCCTGGGATTGCATAAAACTAAGTGCACACGCATTACCATGTCCAGTCTGATGATGTCAGCATCCTACAAATATAGCAGGAGAATGCAAACCACACAGTAAAGCATATAGTGCTTTGTGTTAATGTGTATCTCTTTAGTATCATAACATAGTTAGGTAGGGGCTTGAATCTTGCAATTGCTGTGTGTGGGTGTGTGTGTGTGTGTGATTCTCTTTGGGAAGAGTGGCCTTTTTGTAGACTTTCACAACACATTAAAAGAGGTGAACACCTCTTTGCCAAGTCTGATGATGTCAGTATCCCACAAATACAGCAGTGAAGATTGTACCACCCTGTAAAGCATATAGCACGTCATATTAATGCATATCTCACTAGTGCCATAAGGAAGTTAGGTAGGGGTTTGAATCTTGTAATTGCTGACTGTGTTTGCCTGTTTGCATGTGTGTGTGATTCCCTTTGAGAGGAGTGGCCTTTTTGGAGACTGTGAAAACACATTTGAAGAGGTAAATTCCTCTTTGCCAAGTGTGATAATGTCAGTATCCCACAAATACAGCTTTGGAAATTAGCATTATCAATAAAGCATATAGTGCATTGTGTTAATGCGTATCTCACTAGTGGCATAACATAGCTAGGTAGGAGTTTGAATCCTGCAATTGTTGTGTGATTCCCTTTGAGAGGATTGGCCTTTTTGGAGACTGTGAAAACACATTGGAAGAGGTGAATTCCTCTTTGCCAAGTGTGATGATGTCAGTATCCCACAAATACAGGTTTGGAAATGAGCGTTCCCGGTAAAGCATCTAGCGTGTCATGTTGCTACGTATCTCACTAGTGTTATAACATAGTTAGGTAGGGGTTTGAATCCTGCAATTGCTGAGTGTGTGTGTGTGATTCCCTTTGAGGGCAGTAGCCTTTTAGGAGACTGTGAAAACACATTAGAAGAGATTAATTCCTCTTTGCCTAGTGTGATGATGTCAGTATCCCACAAATGCAGCTTTGGAAATGAATGCTCCCAACAAAGCCTACATTGCGTCATGTTAATGCGTATTTCACTAGTGTCATAACATAGTTAGGTAGGGGTTTAAATCCTGCAATTGCTGAGTGTGTGTGTGTGTAATCCTATGAGAAGAGTGGTCTTTTTTGAGACTGTGAAAACACATTGAAAGAGGTGAATACCCCTTTGGTCAGTTTGATGATGTCAGTATCCCACAAATACAGCAGTGGAAATGGAAACTCCCAGTAAAGCATATGGCACAGCGTGGTAATACATATGTGTCTAGTACCATGACATAGGCAGGTAGGGCTTTGAATCCTGCATTTGTTGAGTGTGTGTGTGTGACACTGTTGAGCAAAGTGTTGTGTGTTTTGCTTCTACTACTGTATGGCATATCAGTAAAACAACAGTATGTGCAGTGCACACTGCAGGTATCTGTGTGGCAAATACACATATTTACATGTGACCTAAACTGGTAACGGTGTGGACAAGACATATATGTACAAGTGACCTCATTCACGTCATAGGTGTGAAGCCTGCTGTCAACACAACTACATATGTTACCATTGATAGTTTTTGCTGCTGCTTCTTGGACCGTAGCTCACATATGTATGTATGTGACAAGTCCAGCCACTGTAGTGAGCTGTGCCCTAGGTCGTCTGTGTCACACACACACATGACAGTTGTTATAGAATAGTGTGAGTGTGGGTGTATGCCTGTGGCATATGATAGACATGCCCAAACACAACACAGTCTGTCAATAATGGCCATTCATGGTAGGTATACAACAACCTCGTGTATATGCATACAGACACCTTATTACTTATGTGATACACTGAGGGACATCAGCATAGCTTTGGGGATGTGGATATCAAAGGACAGATGAAATCATATGTGGCTGTCTGTACACATCGGTACCCCTGCTACACGTTGTGTGCTACTACCAATGTGGTACAATCAGGATACTGTGTAGCAAATGTGGATGACTATGCTGTTGTTGGATCAAAGCTTCATAACATGGGTTTGTCAACAGGTATGTGTCTGTATGATACCCGCGTGGAAGATAGGTGTCTAATCCGGGGAATGCTTTGTAGGCCACTGTATGCATCACCAGATGTGGACGTACATATCCCTAGTGTGTCTGCTTGTACCTAAGATGGACACATGCCAAACAGGAGTGGTCACAGGAATGTGTGGTGGTCATTACCACTGGTAACTGGTATAGTACAATACCGGAAAGATTCTAATGCTACTGTGTATCCTACAGCTGTGTGTCAGTTGTCAAGACATCATGTAACGATTGGTTAAAATCAGGCTGTTGAGGTTATGTACACTACCAGAATGCTAACCAATGATCGATATCAACAGTATCACCCACAGCATAGTGTCATACCATGTCATGCACACATGTGTACCCAAGTTGTGACATATGTGTAGTGACATGCATATTGGACACCAATAGGAAATATGAAGTATTAACACTGTGTAATACAGGGCATGTCACCCTTCTCATGTGCCCACCATGCACATACATGCAGACAGTGCACCTCCACCATGTTCACAAATGTACACCTTGGAATCTGTGCAGCATAGATCACAGACGTTACATCCACTCAACGACACATGCTGCCAGTATCACACACATCAGCCAACTGGCACATGTGTGGACAATCCATGTTTTGAATTAACACTGGTGTATACAATACGAAATTGATAATCACTGCTGTGATGCATCATGCCTGCTCAGATACACCTAGAAGGATATCATTACCCATTACTGTTCACAACATGCTAACATTGCTACACTGCTAGTAGGTCACCGTGTGCATCAGCACCATGTTATCCTGTTCCTGCATCAATGTCACAGATGACAGGAGGTGGCACAGTTTCATCATATGCACAGGGTGTGTGATTGTTTTCCAGAGCCCGACAATGACCCATCCAATCAACATGTGTGTGTGTGTGTGTGTGTGTGTGTGTGTGTGTGTGTGTGTGTGTGTGTGTGTGTGTGTGTGCATGTGCGTGTGTGTGTGTGTGTGTGTGTGTGTGTGTGAGGGACAACAGTACAGTATGGGTCAGTGTTGATGTGATATGTGTGTGTATGTGTTAACCCTACGTGTTGGTAGTATGTGTGTGTGTCTGCATGCATACAGTACCCCCTTGTGGCTACCAAATACGGGAGTTTGTGGGACAGCTACAGACTGTACCTGCCAGGCTGTACAGATCACTGTCTCCGGCCACGGACACAGTACCTGTGCCTTCCAGGGGTGACACGGACTGTATCGGGTACTAAGCCAGACTAAGTACTATCATCAGAGGCATACAAATGTTGACTGGACCCATGTCCCTGCTGGGACTGGCCAGAGCCACGTGCACGTGGTCTTCTCGGACGGTCTACAGACAGCCCAGCCTCAACATTGCTGGGGCTGGTACTGGCACTATGGGAGTGGCTGGCACTTGGGTGTCATCTGTGATGGCTGCCAGCTGAGGATGTTGCTGGCATATGTCCACGTCGATGCCCCAGCCATTCTGCACTGTCCTGGCACATGGACATAACATTGCGGAGGACATCTAGTGTCTCCCCCCAACGTCTATCAATGACATCGGTGTAATTGCGGATGGCACCGGCAAGGTCACGGATACTGTCATTGATCGTGGTGTTATGAGCCCTCTGCACCCTTAGTCCCTGCCTGGTGTACCGTTCCATACGTGCCTGTGCTTGCATCACAGCCCGGAACATACCTGAGGTTGTGAGACCTGTGCGGGCACGCCTGCCAGGGGCATTATGGCCAGCGATGCTCCCACGAGAACCCCTGGACATATGCCTATGTGGTACCATTCCGTGTGTCTGGCCATGGCTGCTGTGTGGGGTTGCATGTGCCATGGATACCACACTTTCCTGGTGAATGCCTACCGTATGCTGTTCCTCACCTAAGGCCATTGGTGTTGAGGGATGTAATGTCAGTACCTATGTGCGCATAGATGGGGTGGAAAGCTGTGTACTGTCGATTGGTGGACCACCAACAGACCCTGTTAAACATGCCTGTGCCACTACACATGTATCATCATGGTCACTATTAGTGGCAGTGACCTCAGGTTCCCCGCTGCACCCATCCAGTATTACCTCAACACCTGTGAGAGGGCGACAGGAAGCACACTTTACCATCTGTACAGGATGTTCGCACACATGCAGGCATGCACTCATGAACACATGCACACATGAACATATGCACACATGCACACATGCACACATGAACACATGAACACAAGCACACATGCACACATGCACACATGAACACATGCACACATGCACACATGCACACATGAACACATGAACACATGCACACATGCACACATGAACACATGCACACATGCACACTAATACACTACACATTCAAGTTGACGCACACACACCAACAGCAATATGGAACATTGTCATTAGTGGTTGATGGTGGAGTACAGTATCACAAGCCAAAGAGTCCTCTCACACGTGTCTGCATGCAGGATGTGTGTTGCTCGACAGCATGTAGTGCGAGTGTAGAGAGTCCTGGTAGTTAACAGTATACATGTCGTTGATGCATGTGTGTTGTTCACTGATTGGCCTCACCCTGGTAGACAATGTGCATATGGACACAACATTGCACTGCAAGTCTGAAACACTTTCCAATGTCATGTGCACCATCACTCATAGGTATACAAACCATGTCTGGATGCATACAACTGTCAGGTGTCTAACAATGAATGCTATGTGTAGTACTACAGGTACTGTAACTGGATGTAGTGTAGTACCATGAGCCATCCTCAGGCAGCATCATGTGGTCACTCAAGGATACTGATGCATGTCACACTGGCAACTATCTTGCTGTACCTGACCTGCACCACTTAGGCTACATTAAACAGTTCACAGACAGTCGTTGCAGGGGCATGTCAGGTATTCAATAGGGAGCTTTGCCTAACATTACTGTGTTGTGTGTTGGCGCATGTCACACTGCCCCATGATAGGCCTCTACCCCCAGGTATAGTATGTGTGCTGTGTTGATGACATATGGGATACTGGAGTACGACCTTACAGCAGGTGTCTACATACGCCATGTGTATCATATTAACACATACTGCATATGACAAAGTGGTGTATGTTGTGTGCATGTGTATTGACTATGCCTATACAATGTCCACTACAGTGTACCCCACTTGTTTGTGATGCTCTGTGTGTTGCATGTGTATGAGTCAGCTACTCATGTCACTGGGAAGTGCATAGTCACACAGAGAACATGCAGAGCATGCACTATGCGTAGGTGTTTAACATGTGTATATGGCCTACAACTCTCCTATGACATGCACATGTTATATGCTATATTGACTGTAGCCCACTCACCAGCATGTGTCTGCTGTCTTGCTATCACACCAGAGGGACCTGCAAAGATATGAGACAGTATGTCAGTGTCAACAACTATGGCATTGCTGCTGTGAGTATGCAATTATACAGTAATACATGGGGTGACAGTCACAGGCACACAGATAATGTCCCGAATTATCAGTATTATCAGTATTGCATGACACCAGGCTCCACATATTCTGCATACACAGTACACATCTGATTAATGCATATTATAACACTTGGGATAACAGTGGTCTATGGATATGCCATGTTACCTGCATGCTCGTTGTCGCTGTGCTGGGTGACTCCAGCCTCCATGATGACACAGGTGTGTTGTACTGGTTGGCCAGGAGCCACCACACTGAGGAGTGAGGGGGGATGTGTAGCAGCACCACCACCTGTGGCAAGCTGTTGTCTGTTGACATCGGAGGCAGGCTGCCGGACATGTCTGATTAAATCCCTGCAGTGATGGCGTACCTGCTAATAAGTCTGGTTATGCATGCCTACATCATTCACCCAATGGACAACATCCTGCCACAGTGCAGTGCGACCATGCTGGTCCTGGCAGGATCTTGAAAACAGTAGATTATAATGTTGGATGAGTGCATCTGTGATAACTTTCTCCTCCTCAGGGGTATAGGATGGCTTTCTGTTGTGTGCCATAACCCTGGAAGACAATTAAACAGTAATTGTTAAAAAGCTATGCTGCACACACAACATTCTAATGTACAGACATCATTGAAATGCCATATATAGCAACCTATTGGCTGTCAGCAGATACACACTTTTAATAACACATATGACTGCTAAGACCACAACTGCCTGACAGTGCCTGGCACATGCTATATACCAAACCATGTTCTGCACAGCCACAAAGTGAAATGAGTATGTAGGACTATACAACAGTACATGGCACACTGTATGTGACACAATGCAACACCTAGCCACAGGAGGTGTATATGAAGCTAATGCATACAGACATTTGTCATCCATTTAAATCTATGTACAGTACGGTTACAGTACTAGCAGTACACCGCACTACTTGTTGATAGCAAACCCCTCAGTAACATATGTGCACATTCACCACTATAGGTGGCATACTGCTGTACTACACTATACATGTTGCTAGATACGCACCTATATCCTGTGACACACATACCACTGAGGCCATGTTACAGGCATACCCACACACACATCAGACATACCTACAAGACTCAAGGGTATGGCAACCCAGATTACAGTTACCTGTGTACCATACATTACTGTATGTCAGCACATACATAACCTCATGCCTGAGGTATATGATGTGTGAGGACTACAGGTAACAAACAAAAGTGTGTTACCAAGCCATGTGGATATAAACCATACTGTGCAGTTGAGGTATACAGCTTCAGGTAGTACTACAGTCCATACGTGACTTGTATTCACTAGTGTTAACAATCAATAAGCATACATGTACTGCTTTAGCCTACAAAGGCACACTCCATTCGACAACATGGGACTACATCACAATGTATGCCATACTGCTTTTCCTGCCTGGCAATAGCATACAGACCTTTTGATGGGATTACAGCTACAACACTACATACCATGGTATACACAGATTCCCACTAGGCTATCACACATATACACATCATTGACACATTCACATACACATTCTCCATCACACACAGTCAACCTCACATAGCATGTGTTGCAACAGGTACATGCGTGTGTGTGTATTGTGTCCTAGGTAGCTGATAGGCTGTTATCCATAGGGCCTATGGAAGCCTAGACATATGGTACCCTGCACTACAACACACATGTAATGTAGGTTCCTGTGCCCCTGTCATGCAGAGCCACAGGGGTGATTACCGGGTTGTGTTTCCTATCTCACATGCAATCATCATGGTTATTGATGGCAACTGCTAATGAGGACCTTCATATGCTGTTGATAGGTGGTTGGTTCCACAGTATGGTATGTGTCTGTGATGATGATGTGCCAGTCGAGCATGTTCTGCTTTTTACATTACAAGTTGTTGATCAGTAGAGTGTGTATCCTGTCTGGTGTTCCATCTGTTTACATAGAGCACGTCCAACACCTGTGGGTTTGCCATAGCTTTGTATGTTGGGCAGGGGTAGCCTCTGGGTAGGCGGTATATGACACGGTGTAGCTGTGGTTTTGTAAGACAGTCAGCATAGGGCATCTTTTGGAATCCGGTAATACTCTTTGTAAGGTATGTGTCTGGCATCCACTGTTGCTGTGTATGTCTTCTGAGGTACATGCCAACAGGGACATTGTACTTTATGATGGGTGTTATGACCGATGAGTGGAGTGGAACCCTGACCTCTGTTTCCATGGATGACACACATCTGATGACATGTGGACTGTACTAGGTTTACATGACTAGTGTGGCACAGTGATCATCATTAGGGACACTAATGTCCACCTGTGTCCTGTAGTCTCTTATCACACCTTTGGTGTTGAGTACACTACCACCTATGTGTTAGTTCATGGGTACAGGGCTTTTAACAACAGGGATGGCAATACATGTACAACATTCAGCTGGAGCATACATTTAAACATCCACTGGTGTACACATTGATATGCATATCAGCACATATACAGTCCACCTTTCATGGTGGGAATATCAATTATGCAAAGGTTGAGGGGGATACAGTTATGTAATGATATTGCACATACCTAACAAAGCATACCCACGGCATTTGAACAACACATGTCATATGTCAGCACTGTATGCTGTCTTGTTTGACACACACTACACCCTACATATATATATGCACATAACAACCTGCACCAACATATAAATGTCCGCCCTTCACAAACAGTTGCAGTATGTCCCTTGCTCTATGCAAATATTCAGATGCTCATAAATCAGTCACACATGTATCTCGACATATGTGTGTGCCATACAGACACAAGGTCCACACTGTTGTAAGTCCATACACCTCACAGATGACATGTTGGCCTTGCTACAACATGGACAGTTGTCACATGTGTGCATACATAGGCACATACATAGGCACATAGATTAATACTAGGCTAATTGCCCTTGTGGGCCATTTTAAGCCTAGCCAATTACCCCATGTGAGAATCAAACCCTCTACCTTGTGTCTGCAAGGTAAACACCTTAACCATTCTGCCATCCCCCCACAGTAATAGTACAAGGGTATACATAGCTGCAAATGATACATTACTATGCTAGCCTGCTACAGCGATTGCCAATGCTAAGCTACACATTATGTGACTATCATGCATGTCTTACTCTTGACATCCAAGTTTATCTAGGTGTTTGCAATACTCCCCAAAACTGCCATTAAACGCAGTACTATACAGACCATAGATAACATTTTCAGATGTTTGACATGTATTGCTGAGCTACAAATGTCACACTTATGTCCCACTGCACACAGCTACCCAACAATTTCTCCATGGCAATACTTATGCATGGCATCAGTGCATACATACCTACTGCTGCCACATATGCATGTATCAGAGGATCTACAGTACTAACCATAACCATCTACTACCTGCCGGTAGTACAAACTGTTACATACCTGTATGTCCCTTCCAGGTTTGTCTGTGTATGTTTTTTTTATTTTCTTTGGTACAGCAACGTACAGTTTTTTTTCCTGCTTGGGGTTGTTCACTATGTGGAACTTGCAATGTAATGATTGCATGTGAGGATAGCAAGTACTATCTGCTTTTATAGGTATCTGCACATGTGCATGTGATGCCCTCTGCACCAATTGTTGCCCAGCATTTGGTAAATGCATACAGTCTGCTGAGTGGTAATTGCAGTACTCACTGTCAAAGCAACCCAATGCTATAAATTGCTAAGGTATGTAGGCATAGCCCTTTCAGATATCCAGAGTGAGGCTCATGCTTGTTTGCTGTGGAGACTGTTGTGTAAGCCAGAAGGTTGGTATACATCTTATAAATGAAGCTAGAGGTGTAGACAGTGATATACATGTTGTACTCAGACCTGACTGTTGCCACTTCCAGTACTGAGCTATCAGTGTAGAGTTTTACTCACCACTACAAATGCTTACACAACATTTATGTGACTATACTGGGAATATTAATGTACTGACTTCTGCAGGGTTTATGTTTTTTATTGTTGACATTAGCACAAGGTTCACAGGACAACTGGACAATTCCTGTACTGAGTATGCCTACCTACACTCTTTGTAGACCTTAAATGCACAAGTATCTTTTAATTGGGGGGGTGGTGGCTTACATATTGAGAGCATTATGCATTGATGTGTGAATATTATCTTAGTGGACTTGCAGGATTGGTGTGTACCTGTGAGTTAATCAGGGCAGGTTGTCTGTCTGCATAGTTCCCACCTGTGAACCTACCCAGATGGTAGCCAGAGGTTACACTGTCATTCTTTGTCTGTGCAACTCGCAGGTGTTTTCAGCACTGTTACAATGGCATTGTTACAGTCAGTTGCTACCAGTACATGGCTACATCCATTGGCATTTCTGTGTTATACTCCTACATAAGGGTATGCTTGGGGAGATCCTAAGAAAGCTATTTGCAGAGTGTGTAACAGCAGTATAGCCCATATGCCTGCATGTTTGGGCCTCTGCCGGGCCTATGAACAGTCAGATACATCTTAGTACTCCTTTCATGACATACAAATGGTGTCTACTGTTATTATTGTCAGTATTCATTGTGTAATAGCCCACCTTTCTGACTGACGTCAGTACCTTTCTGAGGGATTCTGAAGGACACAGCTAATATGTGTTTCACAATCAGAGACATCCCTGGAAAGTTGACTGAGTTAGGAGGTATGGCCTCTGCCCTACTCAGATATGCCAGTGTTTGTGCTGCTATGATACTGTGTGGGGGTTGTAAAGTGCCTCTGCAACATTATTATCTGCTTGATTGGCTGCTTCTCACATCACACTTATGTCATGCAATCCCACAACAATTGCTGGTAAAGATCCACAGAACAGGCTTTGTGTTATGGCCTTTCTATTTTTCCTTTACATTCACTCACTGTAATGCATAATATATTTTTTTGCAGCACCAAGTTGTTGTATATCTGTTGTGGCTTAGTGGTACTTCATGCAGTCTTCTGTGTCCAAGGTCAGGGGTTCGAGACAGACAAAGGTATTTTATTTTGCTGCTGAGCAGAACAAGGGTCCTGACCTAGAGTGACTAAGGCACTTTTAAGCAGTTGTAAGCAGGTTTGCACGGGTTTGCGTGATGCTTAGCAATGCTAAGCTTAGCGCACACATGCGCACACTCGCTTAAACCCACTTACTACTGCTTAAAAGTGCTAACTCCCGCACGAATTTCTTTGAAAGAAAAGAAAATGGGGAGATAGGAAAGTGATGAAAAAGGGGGCACAAAGAGGGAAAGACAGTTGGAAAACAAGCTCGGGATGTGCAGGACAGGTGTAGGGAAGGTCCATAGCTGCCCATTTCTTTACCAGCAACAGCTGTGCATATGTTGCAAATTTGGAGTGAAATTTGAAACCTTCCACCTCTGAGAGAGGGGTGAGGACAACAAAGTTTGCTGTACTGCCAGTTATAATTATCAGTTTACATGTCCAGCGGACATGTGTGCGAAATGGGCAGCTATGTATGGGGCGTAATATTTTTGCGGGTACAGATTGCCGTTTTTTTTTTTTTTTTTTTCAGGGGAGAGTGGAAAGTGAGGTAGAGGAAGTAGGTATATTTGGGGAAGTAGGTTGGGTAGGTAAACAGACAAGACAAACAAGACGCATACAGGGGCGGCGTATGACGCATGGGGTGGGTGAACACAATTGATGGGGACGGATGTTTGGAAATCGCAAGCCCATGAGCCCACAGATGATAACAGTGGGACTGAGATCCCCACCCATGGGCAGTCACCACTGGACATTCACAGACCTGAGGGTCACTGTGCTGGGGGCTGTGTAGGAGGGGCAGGCTCACCCACAAGTCGTGCCACTCTCGCCTCGAGCTGGCAAAGGGGATCAGTGACTAAACGCTGGATCTCCCTACGCACCACAACCCAGACCCTTCAGAGGGTGACAGGAGGCCCTTCTCCACCCACGCTTGCGGGGGGGGGGGTTGAGCCCCATCCCCCACAGTGCTTCTACCCAAAGGTGGCACAGGGCCAGCGGAGGAGAGTAGCCTGGGCTGGGCACCAGACCTGCTGGTGCCAGGTGCAATCGCCAGCTGAGGAGGACCAGGGGGGGTCCGCTGGGACCGGCCTTCCCATACGTTCTGTGATTAGGTGTGTTTAATTACAACATAGTCAACAGCATTCCAAATTAGTTGTAACAGCATGCAGTAATATTCCCATTAACACAACACACCAGGGTTATAACAGTTGAACAGCAAGCATAACACATGCATTTTTGAATGACAATGGACATTCCAACAGCATGCAGGGATGATTGGTGGCAACAGGCCACCAATATTGTGGTGTTTGAACAGGGCACATGCATCAAAGTAAGTGCAGATTTTATAGAACAATAGGACATATGTCCCAACAAATTATTTTAGATTAGACATACCCATTGAGGTGTGGAATTGCATTGTTTATGCACATGGAGTAGGGTGTAAAATAGAAACCTCCATTAACATCTAATTAGTACTTTTACTCTACACTACATTCCTATTGACTGCAGGTGTATAATATAATTATATATATATAATTACACTAGGCAACATGCATTAGATTGTGTAATGAGTTTGGCTAGTTCATTATATACCTGACCTATATCTGACATACTAACTGTCCAAGATGCAGATGTTACTGCTACATACTTGTATTTTATTTTTATTTTTATGTATCTACATATCTGGATGTGTTCACGTGACATTTTCAATAATATTCTACTGAACCCTACATTTCATGTAGCACACTCACATTTCTGTGGAACACCTTGACAAGGTACTCGTGTGCCAGATTTACCTATGCATGGCAGCCATTTAACAACTGTTGAGGACTGTTATATGCTTCACAGCTACTGGCACTTCCTTCATCCACTTCATATGGGACTGCACAACTGTTGGTTGACAGCACTAAATACAGCAGTACTATTTATTTAATGCAAGGGTGCAACAACATTTCAAAGTAAGTGACACAGACACACTCCAAGTATTATACTTTTATTAATTACATTCAACACTGTTTTCTACAGGCTCTCTCCTTTATTTGATATTACAGTGCATACAGAAGACATATTCAGGACATATTATACCTTTATTGATAGGTTACAACACTCTTTTTCAGGCTCGCTCACTTATATTACATGACAGTACATGCAGAGATAGTATTCCAGACTTATTTTACCTTTATTACTGAGTTAGTACACTCTATTTCTGGCTCTCTGACTTTTGTTATATAACAGTACATGCAGAGTATTTATTCAGGGCATTTTATAGCTGTATTATTGGGCTACAGCACTTTTTTCATGCTCTCTCACATATATTATATAACAATACATGCAGAATAATTACTAACCTGCCTGGTGGCACAGCCTTAGCCGCCTATCTGCATAGGCTTGCTGATTCATAGCACGAACACCTGCAGCTGTGAAGTAAATGAAGGGATATTGAGACATACCTATCCATTATTTAGACTATATTAGCATGTCTTACATACTGCATTCCATGGCTATCTACTTAGTAGAGGGGCATCCTGCATATGACGGGCCTCCTGGATCCATTGGTTCAGAAGGTCCTGCTTCTGTCTCTTCAGGTCTGCATGGTGGTGATGGACCTGCTCACCAGTCCAAGGGATGCCTGTGGCACTGGTGAGTTAATGAGCCAACCGGTTCCATGCCTCTGCCTTATACTCTGTTCCTTGGAACTGGCCCTGCAGGAGTCAAGACTCATGACAATGGACTAGGAGCCAAACCATATATTTTGACTCCTCGGTGCCCCAACATTGCGCTCAGAAGCGACTTCCCTCTCCAGCACCTGACATTCTAACTGCAGCTGTGGGCTACAATCAGTTATGGCGAGTATTCCCGCCTATGGAGCTTAAATATGCCACATTTCGCGCACTTTTTTGTGATTGACCATTTTTGAAAATTCTCAGCTGCCTGCAGACCTGCTTAGCAATGGTTAATCTACCATTTCTAAGTATATATATATATATGTTAACAGTGGATGTTTACCCTAAGCTGTTGTGGCTTAGTGGTTCAGTACTTTGATTATGGTGCACAGTGTCCTGGGTTCGAGCCTTGCGATTGCTTTTTATTTTACTAATGTCCAAACAGGTTAGGGGGTGTGGCTATGTTTAAGAAACTTTGCTCTACATTGCTCCACGTTGCCTGACAGTGCGCTGGTTGGCGTGGCGCGCACCTCCGTGCAAAAAGATTGCTCTGGGTAAAGCGCAATTTAGCTATGGGCAACTACATTGCGCTGGGTAAAGCGCAATTTAGCTATGGGCAACTATATTGCGCTGGGTTAAGCATTGCTTAACTGCGGGCAATTATATGTCAGGTTCCTTTATAAATATACATTTTGTTCACTGATACATAAGCCATTTCAATGCTTTTTAGTAAAAGTTTAATCATATAGGTCAGGAAAGTTTAATCATATAGGTCAGGAATTATTTCATATACTAATTTGGAACATAAAATAGGAAGGGGAGTGGTGGGACTCGAACCATGAATGTCTCCTCTTCGTGCGAACGCTCTACCACTACGCTATTATTATTTGGTGCAATTTGCATGAACATTCCTTATGCTCTACCATGTTGTGATTGCTAACTGCAGCTAAGCAATGGGCACACCTGCGCACACAGGCGCAAATACGGGCAGCTATATTGGGAATTAGAAAAAAAAATAATGTTTTACTTTTTATAACTGTGCTGGGGGTTTACAATGTCAGGGAGTGTGGTGTTGGGTACATGGACATTTGAGCGGACTTGCTCTTGTGTGTTGACATTTTGTTTTTTCACACACTTACAGGGGCATAGACCTTTACACTGCTCGGCAGTCGGACACGCCCCCTGCTTGGCTGCACAGTCCATGTTGGACTTGGGGTTGAGTCAGCATGCCCTCATGAATATTCATGGCACGCTGACATCATACCGTTCAACTGCAGCCTCCGAGTAAGACTTATTTAGTCTTACACGGAGGATTCATGAATCCGGGGGATTCTTTAAATTGTCTTCTAATTACATTTTTATGGGCATTGTGTTCTTGATTCAGTTTTACGACCTTTCTGCAATTTGAGACAAACAATCTCTTCATGTAAAACTTTACTTTCTCAAACAAATTCTCTAGAGTAATGCTACTATCATATTTTCCTACATTTTTCTTGAAAGAAGAAATTCAAAAAAATTCTCGTCAGTGCTAAGACATCTTATAAATGCAATTTTACACTGCAGTTTAATGTTATATATTTAATAAAGCTTAAATGTAGTTTACATATCCATTAATTTTTTTTAAAGAAGTAATGTACAGGCATAACATTTTTAAGTTAATTTTTCTTCCCCAGCCTCACAACATCCAGCAGAAATGAAATCATACCTGGTCTAATCTATTATGTGTACAACAGGAAGCAGCTAGAGTTAGTAATGGAATCAACATCATTAAACTATGTTAAAGATATTAGAGAGCAACTGTCTGTAAGTATGGTATATACATTTAGTACATAGCCAGTAAAGCTATAATGGGATGAGCAAATAACTTCTTAGAGGTTAGCACTAATAAACATGACAGATACAACTGCTACATCTGATTTAAATATCTGCAAAGGGCTAAATAACTATTGTAGAAATCAAGGTATTACAAGTAGTCTCTAAGATTTGTATACAGACGATATTTGTGCAAAATCATAATTTTGTTTAACAAGTCATTAGGTGCTAACTTGCACAGCAGGAACCATTCCATTTTACCTATAATGCATCTGGAGCATTTCTCCCTGGGCATCCTCTGAAAATTGGCTCGTTCCAAGTCAAACTTTCATGCTAAACAAATGTTAAATAAATAAAATATAGATAGCATTTAAAAATATCTTAAAGGCATTATTTTGTGGGATGTATCTTAAATGATATAGTTTATTTCAGAAATTGTCAACATGCACTGGACAATGATAATCTCATTATTCCTTATTTTGGAGGTTTGTACTAAACGCCCAGCAAAGTGCTGAATCCTCTGTGTATGTTTGTGCCACAATAAAGTGTTATCCAAAGCAGGATAATTGGGAATGTGCAGGATTTTATGCAAAACTTTCACATGAGTTAAGAATAGTTACTGGTTAAACTCCAAATATCTGAGACTAGAAAGATCTAAGTAGTAGTGTGTTCCACACTGATGTTTTGCAGCAAAGCTAGATACCCTAGTAAAGACAACTTGAGTTTACGGGATGGTAGATTATGTAGGTTAGTTAAAAAGAACTCAACATACAGAAGTGAATGGATCAAGTATTTGTTGCCAGTAGGTAACTAAATGCCATGACTGACCATGGCATTGCTCTATAGAGCCCACATTGCTTCTGTAGGTTAATTTTTATATATAACCATGTTCATATGCATATGATCAAGCAGTTTTGATGAGATTACTTCCACAATTAGAGACTTTTCCAGAGTGATTAAAACAGACTGTTGAATGGACAGAAGTAATGGAACTGTAATTAAATGGGATAGTAATACTAAAATGAGAAGGATTTATGGACTTTCTTGAGAATAACCAATTGTTTGCCCTAGGAGTATTAAGATGTAGTATCTTCTCTTCTAGATATAAATGCAGTGAATCAAATTTAGATTGAAGTTTGAGAATGAACAGAAAATCTTGTGAAACTACAACAGTAATAAGGGATCATTTTAGCTAACTGGTGTCTCTCTCAGCCAAATAGCTTTTGGACCATTTAATGGCACCTGGAGACATATTTTAAATGATTTGGGTCATGAAAAGTAGTGCATGGTCAATAGTATCAAAAATTTTGCTTTTTGTTTTGTTTGTTCAACAAGTTTGCCATGATCTAATCAGTCACAAAAGTTCTTCACATAACCAATAGGTTAGCATCGCTGTTATGGTCAGTAGTGAAACTATGTTGTACATTTTAAAAAAAAGCTTTGTTTGTTCAGATTACAGTGACTGCATTTTTCCAGGTACTAGAAATAACCTCATCCTTAATAGCTTTGTTAATACTGAAACTGAGTGAACAGTAGTATTTGAGAAAACAATTAAGAAGTCAGGGGATATAGGAATAGAATGTCAATTAAAAAAAATCCACATTTCTCTTTATGGGGGATTAATACAGTAAACCTAATGAACGTGTTTACAGGAAGACAACTTGCAGTTAGTAAAGTACTGAGCAGATGCATGAAAAAGTGTGACCACCATAAAAAGGTGAGCTATAAAGAAAAGGCCAGGGGAAAGCAATAAATCTTCAAATAACAATGATCAAGTCAAGAAAGTAAGGAGCATGAAAACATGCACATACTGTATGATAGTACAGTGGTGCAGTGGTTACGTCACAGCAAGAGGTTCTCCAGTTCAATCCTTGGCTGGGGTGCCTTCTGTACGGAGTCTGCATGTCCTCCCTGTATTTGTGTGGCTTTCCACCCATGCTACAAAGACATGTGTCTGGAGTGTTTGTCCTTGGGCCTCTGCTGAAAATTGGCTTTGTTCCAAGTCGGACTTTGCTGATAAATAAGTTTTACCCAAGAGCAGTAGTTTATTTGTTCCAAGTCCTGAATAAAGTCAAACACTTTCACCTTGTAAAGGAAAGAGCATATACACGCAAAAAGGTGAAAGCCACAGAAAAAAATGTTTTATACAAGGAAGCACAGGAGAAAGCAGTGAATCCCTTAACAACAGCTTACAAGCCAGTAAAGTAAGGAAAAATAAAAACTTAACAACCAACTGATCATTCTGCAACCCTGTCATTCTCAAAGTCCTTGACATGGTCAAACCCTTATGCCTTTCAGAGAACAAAGCAGATAGTAGCAAAAAATATCAATGATCTACTATGAAAACATACTGCAATAAAAGCAGTGGATAAACACAAGTTATCATATCTTTGTTCCCTAGTCTGCTGGGAATGTGAACAGTACATTACAAGACATTCCTTCCTGTAATGTGGAAGGATATTATTTTAGTGTAAAGTCTGTTGCACTCATAGATTCCATTATTTTGGCTTTATATTTAAATGTCCTTCTCTCAGCTATTGGATCAACATGTGTAGATGTGCTTTGAGAACCTTTACTCAAAAAGGGGTGGTAGGGGGAGGTTAGCATCCACATTCCAGTGGCCTGGTTTCTGATAGAAACAGCAAAGCATTACCAATACTTTGTAGCCTGCACCATCCATCCAGAAACAACTGCAAACCTTATAACAGTAACTGCATAACTAGTAAGCCATGATCAGAGGTCAGGGAAATAGTAATATGTAGCAAGTACAGAGAGAGATGTTAGAGTGTTCATCCACTAGTGTCACACTCTGTCAGATGTATATAAATCAAGGGTAACTGGCCACACAGTGCTTTAATGCAATTAATGTGTAGGACCCACTAGGTGCACAATCTACACGATACAGTTATGTCACATCAATCACCAAAGAATTTTTTTTTACAATTAAGGTTGGAATATTTCTTTCAGGGCAAATGTGAATGTTGTATAGAAAAATCAGGGAGAGAACATCAGGAAATAGAATGAAAAAGAAGAGTAGCATTGTACACCATAACTATGGTTACTTGCTTTATTTTAATGCAAATAAATGATGCTGACAGAGATAGAGAGAGTGAGATTGCTATACACCCCCCACACACACACACACAGAAACACACCAAAATAAATAAATACATACATACATAAATAAATAAATACATAAATAACTAAATAAATAGCAGGTTGTGGTCTCATAGGTTCATAGGTTCATAGGTTCATACTAGGCTATCTGCCCTAAGGCATTTATAAGCCTAGCCAGAATGTGTTTGGCTTTCACCACCCATTTTAAATTTATTTTGCTATGCCCTTTTTCGAGGTTAGTATACTGTGCCTCTGTCTAACAGTGACACAGAAGTGATACCCGGGGTAAACCTACTATCTCCCATCCACTCATCAAGATTCCTCTTGAAGAGAGTCAGTGAGGGACTCTGCCTAACCTGGACTGGGATTTTATTCCAGAGTGAAGGGAGCCTCTGGGTTATGAATCTGTCCCTCCAGCATGTCCTATTTATTTCAGTGCTGAGGTTCAAGTCTCGAGCGCATAGCTCGATGGGATTTGGATTTTCTGAGGTGCAGCATGTACATTAATTCCGGGTTGGACATGGCTTTATACGTCAGGCACAGATCGCCTCTGAACAGGCGGTATGCCACTGAGTAGAGCTGGAGTTTCTTTAAACGGGCAGCATATGGCATCTGTTTGAGCCCTTTGATCCTCTTGGTGAGGTACTTTTGGGGTCTTTCCAGTTGCTGCAGGTGTCTGGTAAGGTACATCCCAAAAGGGGCATTGTACTCAATTATGGGCCTGATGAGGGATGAGTAAAGAGGCACGATGACGTCCCCTGATCTAGATGTGAATCCCTTCATGATTAGGTGGGCTATATAAAATGTTTTTCTAACCACTTTGGCCACGTGGTTGTCAAATGAGAGATTGCTATCAACTTGGGTCCCCAGGTCCCTAATTACTTCTTCTGTACTTAATGGATTACCACCTATGTGGTAATTTGTGGGCACTTTGTTTTTGCCAGAGGGGATGACTATACACTTTTTGGCATTTAGCTTGAGGCCATGGCTCTGGCACCAGTTGTCTGTTTCTATGAGGCCCTTTTGGAGGATACTTGTGTCAGCTGGAGAGCCGATTATGGCGCCCAGTTTGCAGTCATCTGCGAACTTGGTCAGCCACAGTCCTTCCGTGTTGGCCTGTACCTCCGAGAAATATATACCAAACAAGAGAGGTGCCAGGACTGAGCCTTGTGGGACACCACTTGTAACTGGTTTGGAGTCTGACATGGCTCCAGCAATTCTAACCATGTGGATTCTGTCCTTGAGCCAATTTGCAATCCATCTAGTGACATAGGGGTTTATATTTAAGCTGGTGAGCTTATCTATAATGCCCAAGTGAGGTATTGTATCGAAGGCTTTTGCGAGGTCCAGGTAGGCTGCGTGGACCACCTTCCCCCCGTCAATGGCCTTGGTGACTGTTTCAAAGAAATCAACCAGGTTTAAGAGGCAGGATCTGCCCTTAACAAAGCCGAACTGGGTAGGATCCAGTGTTTGTAGGTCCCCAATATCTTTATTTATGAGGTCCATGATGATCCTTTCCATAGCTTTGCAGACCAAGCTAGTCAGGCTTATGGGGCGATAGTTTCCAGGATCCGTTGAGGCACCACCTTTATGGAGAGGGACCACTGTTGCTGTACGCCACTCTTTGGGTACATATCCTGTAGTAAGGCTGAGATTGAACAGTAGTTTTATGTTTGGGTTTAGCTCTTCTTGGAGTTCATGTAGGACGCAGCCCGGGACACCGTCTGGTCCCATTGATGCTGTGTTTTCTGCTTTGGAGAGGGCGGCTCTTACCTGAGCATCTGAGATGTCAGGGGGGCAGCACTCTGCTGGGATAGATTTTTGCCCTTTGGTGGGGAGAAGTTTGCTGAACCTGTCAGCTAGGATGTTGGCAATGTCTGTGGGTTCGGTGTATTTTTTGTCATTTTGGACTAATTCTGAGCATATCTGGGAATTACCACCCAGGTTCCTAACATAACTAAAGAACGCCTTGTGATTATCCTTAGTGTCCTGTGCAATTTTTCTCTCGAAGCTGGCCTTAGACAATTTTATGTGTGCCCGTAGTTTTTTGCTAATACTGATCAGTGATGCCTTCCCTTTTGGGATTTTGCTCTATCATTTAGTAGCTTCCTCCTTCTATTGTATAGTTTGTTTATGGCTGGGGTCCACCAGACAGGACGTCTGCCTTTGGAGGATTGGATCTTGGTTTTATTTGGGATCGCATGATCCATGCATTCCTGAAGGTGTTCATAGAATGCGTTTATAAAGGATTCTGCGGTCTGGGCCGTATTTTCCACAGGCCCGGGGGCTTTGAAGGATTCCACCTCAGTTTTGAGGAGTGTGAAATTTGCTTTAGAGAAGTTTTTCACTGTGGTTTTCTGGGCAGGGGGTGGGATCGGGATTTGAATATCCAGTGAGATTAGTTTATGGTCTGATCTTACCAGTGAGGGATACACTTCTGGTCTGGAGCATAGAGTCCCCATGTTGGTGATGATCAGGTCCAGTATGTTTTCCCTCTTGTGGGAGTGGTAACAAGTTGTTCCATAGCATTTGAGTTTATAAATTCTAGGAACCTTTGGGCTAGGGTGTTGGAGCTAGAGTAATGCTCCCAGTCTATGTTTGGGTAGTTGAAGTCACCCAATATAATGGTGTTTGGAGAGACCTTCATATTTTCCAGTGTTCTCAGGAAGGCCGAGTGGCGTTCCTGGGTTTGGGAGGGTGGTCTGTAGCAGGCTATAAACTGGAAGGCAGTTTTACCCACTGTTAGTTGCACATGGATAGTCTCTGATGCTTCGTGCTTTGCCACCAACCTGGAGGTGTGGGTATCTTTGATGAATATCGATACTCCCCCTCCTTTTGTGGTTTGGTCCAAGTTTTGGGGCCGAAAAGCATGGTATGAGGTATAACCTGGTAGTGCTGGGGTGCTCTTGGGAGCCCTGAACCAGATTTCTGTTACTGCACAGATATTGATGTTCTCCATGGTAAGGAGAGTTTTGAGTGCGTGCATCTTGAGGTTTAGACTTCTGGCATTGAGTAGCATTACTCTTAGTTTCTTATCCCTTGTGATACCTATGGAGGTGGGTTTGTCTTTTAAGCCTTGCCTAAAAAAGGCACTATGGGGGTAGCAAGAGCCTTTGCCAATATCCGAAAGCCCAGGGGTGACAGGTGCAAGCCGTCCCTAGCGAAGCATCGTGGCTTGTCGAGCATATCATCCCAAGCTGACAGGCATTGGATCCCCTTTGAATGACACCAGTACTTAAGCCAATTGTTGAAATTTATCATCTTGTCTTCATACTGTGGCATCATTCTTGGTAAGGGTAAGATGCTACTCAAGGTCAGGGTCATACCGACCAGGGCTACATGCTCAGAGAGCTCCTTTATGTCTCTTTTCATGTAGTCCAGGGAGGTACGTCTCAGGTCATTCACACCAGCATGGACAATGACTGAGTCATATTTGTACTTGCCTTGGAGTGACCTGAGTGCTTGTGTTATGTGGCGGATCCTAGCGCCCGACAGGCTGCTCACCGTGACCCTCTCCTTGTTCAGCCTGGTGAGCGGGACGTCAGTGTGCCTGACGATAGAGTCACCTATTACAAGTGTATCAGGTGTGTTGTTTAGTCTTAAGGGCTGTGACTGTTCGGCACACTGGCTTTGTGAGATATGTGTTGTACGTGTTTTGTTTTGGGGTAGCGGCTGCTTGGGTGTCTGCTTTGGAGGTCTCTGCTGCTTTGGCAGATCTTTATTTAGAGCCTCCGAGTATGTTTTTGTGTGATTATGTGCTTGGTTTGCTGTCGTGGTAGGTCTATGTGAGACTGGAATTGTAGTGAGTGTGGTTTCCTTCTTCTCCTGACTGGTTATGCCAGTACTGAGTTGAGAGAGCTTAGCCTCCAGTTTGGCTATATGGTTGCATCTCTCACATGTGTTGGAATTTGTTGGGAGGAGGAGAGGGTTGTCTGTGTACATGAGCTTCCCACAATGAAGTGAGCACAATTCCAAGTAAGCATTACTGTGTCATCGTGAAATGTAATTGCTGACATCATAACAAATTTATATAAACTAAGGGACTTGGAATGAGCACTGATCCTAAATGGGGTATACAATTACACCAAGTACAGTTAGGGGTCCTAGGTTTTTTATACCAAAGGAAATAATGCTAAGGAGGTACAGAAAATACTTAGTGAAACAAAAGAGATGGAGTCCAGTGTAAAGTCACTGTGATGACCTGAAGCTAGCAGCCAGCTATTAGTTTGTTTTGATGTGGAAAGTACAATAGAAGACAATTCCTTCTCTAATGCTGAACAGGTTTATTTCAGCACAAATCTTGCTGCTTTGGCAATTTCCATTACTTTTGTTTTGTGTTTAATGGTTCTGTAATCCAGTAATGCAGCAATGAGTTTATGTGTGCTGTGGGATCCTTTGTCGAGTGATGTAGTGGGGTAGGGGTCCAATGACCCCAAATCCTGAGGGCTGAGTACCTAATATTACAACCTGAGCTGCTGCAAGGAAAACTGATCCCAAGATGGCAGAAGTATATGGATACTGAATATATGGGATATGTGTGGTCTCTGGTAGGGACAAGGTGTTTATTTTTTATGAAGATTGAAAAAACACAAGTCACATGACTCTCTTTACACCCACAGTACCTCATGTTATAAATATCATACATACAATCAAAAATATGGTATTTATTAATTTTCTTTGCATTTATTTTATTGTTAACATTTTCAATGTTTATTTCAGATTTTCTTTGTGAAATTAATAGGATACTGAGTTTCTGCATGAAAGTGCTTAATATAATGATGTCAAATTCCTTAAGTCGAGTATTTTATTTATTTTTTTCTCTTTTTTTCAATTCTTTCATTTATTTATTTTTTTCTAAGTGGATAGAGGTATGGTCTTCTTATGGATTATATGCTTTTTCACTCAGATGGGTCTCAGATTCTAACAAGTTAAGGGGATGTCAGGACCTTTATTTATGTGTTAACATTAGTAGATGTTGCTTTACCATTATCTCTCTCTTGACTGGAGTTCTTAAGAATTACATAGAGAGTTGGAGACATGAAGGGCATAACTTATAGATACTGTCATTCTAGGGGAGCCAACCTTGGATGAGATCGTTAAAAATACCAGCTGCTTTGCTAAAGATAGTCTACATCTCTGTCTCTCCTTATGGCTTATGCATATTGGCTATGATGTTTTCTTCCCCTGTAATACTTTATTTAGGCAAGGTCAATTTCCTCAAATTATCCATAAACCCAGCCACAAACAAAACTAAGTCAAAGTAGTGCTGAATTCTAGAAGCCTAAACAAAAAGTTGCACTCCTTGAAGGCATTCCTAACTCTTAAAAATGTTGATATATGTATAGTTACTGAAACCAAGTTTCAGAACAGTGAAAGCGCCCCCTCGCCCACAGTGCAGGGTTATAATGACTACCAGTCCTTCTGACCCAAAACTGAATTGTATATTGCAACTGACAGAGGTGGTTCTTTGTTCCTAAGAAACCATTTCACCTCCGGATTCATAAAACTGGAAAATGATCTAGAACTCATCCACGTTCTTCTTATAAAAAAAAAAAAAAAAAAAAAAAACAGTAAAATATAATAACTCATTACCATTCCCCTCTATGACAATGGCAAACTATGAGGCATAACTTAACAAACTGGCATCCCTCATCATAAAACCAAACACTATCCCCCTGGGTAATTTCAACTATCCTACCATTAACTTTGGAAGCTATGCCTCAGCAAAAATATTTAGCAAAGATTCTCGGACTTCATTAATGCCATCACCTTGCACCAACTAGTCCAAATTTCATTTAATGGCTCAAAAATATTAGATCTGGTCCTAAAAATACCCCCCCCAAACAACTGGAAATAGGATCTTTAGAAAAGGACAGGAGCAAATTACATAGAATAAAATGGAAATTGCGGAAACAATACATGGAGACAAGGAATGAGGTATAAAAGAAGGCAGGATTTGAATGAGCTATGTAATGTTTGACTGACAATGACTGGCTATATTAAAAGTGATGTGCTGTATAATGTTTGCAACTAAAATTATGTCAATATGGATAGTTTTCATATATATAAATGTAAGATTGCCTGTAGCATAAGTGATAATTTAATAAAGATGCTTCTTGTTTAAAAAAAAAAAAAAAAAAAAAAAATATATATATATATATATATATATATATATATATATATATATATATATATATATGAATATATATACTTTCTCCCTGTCTAGCTAACATCCAGTGATGTGCATAGGCTAATGGCAGGAAACTCGTAATACTTTTAAACTGCATTAAACTGCAACTAGACTGCCAGAGCAATACGTATTCTAACTGCATATCCACAACTGTTTCACTTAAACAACGCTCCTACTCTTTCAGCCTTCAGTTCCTGAAGCGCCAATCAATTGGTGCTCCATCTGCCCTTCATTTAACCAAAAACTTCAAGCAATTTCAACAATATGTGTTCTAATTGCATACCCACCAACTATTTTGCTTAAACAATACGCCTACTCTTTCAGCTTTCAGTCCCTGAAGCAGCAATAAGTGAGTGCTCCAATTGTCCTTCATTCACTCAAAATCTTCAAGCAATTTGTAGGTTTTTTTCTATACTAAGCTTTACAGTTTTTACTTGTATTGAAATCCCAATATTAGCTGCACATCACTGAGGCACACATACTCTGCTGCACTATTCCCCTCTCTCTCTCTCACAGTCCCTCCATCCTGTACTCTTTTACTTACCAGAGCCTTTAGTACACCACATTGCTTTCTCATTTATCTTAATACATAAGACATTCCACTTTATCTTGCAAAGAACTTTGGCTATTTTCCCTCATTAATATAGCTAGATTACCCTGAAAAACACACATTCACTTACTGACCAATATATATCTGTACTCATTATTGTTTATATATAGAAAACCAACTATTTTTACTTTCCTGAAACAACTTTTAACTGTAACAGTACAAACTAATAAGGAAACCATGAGTTTACCGATGTTTTTTTTTTCATAAGAATCCCAAAGAGCATTCAAGGTCTGTGTTTACTCTGCACTATGCAAGCATGCTTATGGCTGCATAGATGTAATACTTCTATGTCATCTCCCTCTTGTCTAAAAAACTTCATTTAAGATCTTATTATCCTTTTCTGCCTCACATGTGACTATTCCAGCCTGTGCCACATGTTAGGTATCTTTCCCCTTACCTCTTGCTTTAACAGTCTTATATTCTTCTATATGTTTCTCTTGGCAATTGCTAGTTCTCCCATAATGCCTTGTGAAGTATAAAAACTTGCTTGGCACCTCATGCCATCTTTCTCCTTCTCCCTGTCTAGCTAATGTTTGGTGATGTGCATATTCTGATGGTGGAAAACTCTTTAATACTTTTAAACTGTAATAAACAACAACTACATTGCCAGTAAGTTATTAATTTTTTTTCTGGTTGATAACAATGTGATACATAGTCTTGTACAATCCCATTCTAAAAGAAAGTACAATGTTAGCTGTTGCATGATAGTTAGTTGCATTCATTTTGGAAATTAGCTTAACAGTTATTAGTGGCAAGACTACTGGTGCCAATGTAGATTCACTGTAACTAGTTAAATAATACACTAGCCTCGAGGACTGTAACCTTGTACACAGTATTTGTATTTTAAATACCCAACTGCATTTTGTTGATTTTTAATAGTGAAAACTGATGCCAAGATTCTAATGTTGCAATTGTTGAAATCAGTTTTATAGCAACAATTATTCAAAAAGCATTTTTCATGTGATAATTAACTTGTTTGAAATTATTTACTGTTCACTTAATGGCAGTCTGGATCTGAATTTTGTAGCTGTTGTATTATATTTTAGCATCCTACCTTACCTAATTCTGTGACTTTAACCCACTAAATGTGCCATAGCGCACTTGTTTTGTTTTTTCCTTCCCATTTTTCTTAGCCTTTTTCTAGCCCATCTCCCGCTGCTGGAGTTCATGATTAGTGTCTCCCTTTGTATGCTCTAACCTAACTTATTCAGTTCTCTGTCCCTCAGAGTTTGTTATTGATATATTTACAGGAGCAATTTGCTTTCAAACTACATACCCACCAACCATTTTGCTTAAATAACACACCTACTCTTTCAGCCTTCAGTTCCTGAAGCACCAGTCAATCAGTACTCCAGCTGCCCTCCCAAAACCACCATATTTAGACAAATATGTAACAAAAAAAAACTTCTAGTCTCAAAACTCCTTATTAACCTTAAAACAGTGTGACTGGTCTCCTCTGTCATCCCTCCCCACTAGACACTGCAGTATGATATTTTAGTGATACTTTCCTGGATATACTAAATAGTCAAGGCCACCCTTAGAACCATAAGAACAAAAGCAAACTATGCCCCCTGGATAACCAAAGAAACAAAACTTCTGCTCAGATCCAGAGATAAAGTTTGGGCACAATACCAGTCCAATAAAAATCTAACTACAATAAACAATTACCATCAACTAAGAAACAGATCACAAAACAGGTAAAAAAATGACAAAAAGCCTACTATATAACGTTACAAAAATATGAAAATAACCCCAACGAATTATGGGCAGCTATGAATCAGGTACTATAGCCAGGCCAATCTGTAACCTCAAGTCCCTGCACCACAAATACCCAGGATAATATAGCAGCTGAGTTCAATAACTACTTTACCAGCTCCATTCTAAACCTTACCAAAACAAATAGCACTACCCCACTAAAAATCCCTATGGAACTTAACAATTCAACCAATAAATTTTCATTTAATTCTGTACAAACCAGCACAATAAAAAGAATGCTTAACAAACTTAAGCCTACCACCCTTGCTGCTGATAATCTACCAGTTGACTACCTTAAGTTAGCAGCTGACACCATTGCCTATCCAATCTCGGAAATCAATATGGAGCATTGGACCAACAACGCAGGAGGGCTGAGTCGTTAGTCTGGAATATATCCAGTTAAGTACTATCTGACATTGAATTATGTGTCCTCAACAGAGGTTTGTCCTTCGTTCCCAGCAGGAGAGCTGATATCAGTGAGATTTCTCTAGCAGTTAGATCATTTGCTAGGAATGTGAATCTCAAGCTGCTATTTAAAGATGTGGTGACCCAAGGTGAGCAGACTTTTAAATCTAAAAGTTTAGTTAACCCTCGTTTGACACCTGAGCTTGACTTATTTGTTAAAGCTGTAGAAAATGAGCTCTATGACAGCTTTAAGGGTACAACGAATGACATTGCTGACAACTTGACTCTGCCTGAGCTTAATGCTATTTCCTCTCTGAAGAACAATAATCAGATTATTATAAGACCTGCAGACAAAGGTGGACTAATAGTTGTTATGGATAGAGACTTCTATGTGAATTCTATGATTAGCATGTTAAATTCTGATGCCTACACTGAGGTAACCATGTTAGATATAAAGAGATCATGTTCCACGATATATAATATGTTGTCTGAGTGCAAATCTTTAGGACTTTTGACATCAGATTTGTATGATTACTTTGAGGTTGTTCATCCTGTGATACCTTCTATTAACGGACTACCCAAAGTCCATAAAAACGCAACCAGACCTCCCCTTAGGCCTATTGTAGCAGGGGAGGGTTGGATTACCCAACCTATTTCCATCTACCTGGACAGCAGGCTGAGGACAACACTCAATAGGTTTCAGTATGTACTGAGAGACACTGGACATTTTTTGACTGATCTGTATAACTTTGTTTCTGAATTTGGTAGTGTGGAGACTCTTATTATGGTTACCCTTGACGTTGTCTCCTTGTTTACCTGCATACCTAATGCTGATGGAATTGCAATGGTTAAAGATCTGTTGTGTGAAACTATGTCTCTTACTGAGGTTGACTTCTTGATGCTGCTCCTTGAAACTGTGCTTGAGAACAACTTTTTCATGTTTGCAGAGAGGATATATAGGCAATGTACTGGTGTGGCGATGGGCACCAGTTGTGCCAACACATATGCCAACCTTGTGTTGGCTGCCTGGGAGAGAGAGGTCTTGTTATCCAATCCACAGGTTGTCTTTTATAGACGGTTCGTGGATGACCTCTTTCTCCTATGGCAGGGCACTGTGGCAGAGCTGGGATCCTTTTTGGAATATATTAATGGATTGGACTGTTTCCTGAAATTTACGATGGATCATTCTTTTGAATCCATTGATTTTTTAGATGTAGCTATAGTCCGTGAAGGCAGTATCTACAATACCAACGTCTACAGGAAGGAATGCCATAGGACGTCATTTTTGCAGGCTGATAGCATGCACCACCCCAGAACTTTTACCAATGTGGTTAAAGGACAGGGACTGAGGATATCCAGACTTTGTTCTAATGATGCCTCTTTCCATCAGGAATTAAATAAACTGAGACATGATGTATATAGCGGGGTTATGATCCTACAGTGGTTGAGACAGTATGCAATGATGTTGTTAGATTAAGGAATAGTAAGGGCAAGCCATATTATTCAGATCACAAACATTCATATAGCAGGAAGGTACGTGGTACAGCTAACACACAACAACAGATACTTTTACCTTATGTTAAAAATTTGGGAATGGTTCAGAATGTGATAATGAACAATTGGAACATTCTGACCACCAACAAGGATACATGTAGGATAGTAGGAAACTGTCCGAGATATGTTTTCAACAACTCTAAAAGTTTAAAACAAGAATTGTGCTTTCCTAATCTATTTTCTTTGAATATGTCGGAGTGTACAGCAGTTGACCTAGGTACCAGAAGGTGTGGATCATGCCCCCAGTGTCCCTATGTGGACACATCCAGATTTTTTAGGAATTCCAACGACGGTAAGCTTTGGCAGATCAGATGTCACGCAGATTGTAACACAAGGAATCTTGTGTATGTCGCTACCTGTCAAAGATGTTTCAGGTTTTATGTAGGTAAGACCAATCGTTCCTTGAGAGAACGTATTCGGGATCACTTTTATTGCTATAATAGATTGGACACCTGTAGCGCAATCTCTAAGCACATGTTACAATTTGCCCAGCACACTTTTATGTTTCAAGTATTACATGTACAGAAAGTGAGTTCAAGGGGGGGATCTAGTAAATCAAACTGAGTTATCAGAGATTGAATGGATTTTGCGCCTTGCAGCCCATCGTGAACGAGGGCTGAATGAAAGTGTTTCTTTGAGACCATGGTTAAAAAAGAGATCTATTAAACGCTAGGTCCTATGTGGACCTTAATGGCCAATGTGTTGAAGGCACTATTCTATTATGACAGGTTGAGATGATATAATTGTTACTACGTTATCTTAGCTATTGTATTTTTATGTTTAACATATATGCACCTTAGTTCAGGATATCTGTGATTAGATTTTAGAGTAGGCACTGTTTCACGTGTTTTGTATAAAAATTTTTAGATATTAGATCCTTGTCATGATATGAAGCATAGCATGACTACAACATGATGCCTGCTAGTAGATGTTTTACTTTTTATTTTTATATTTTTTATTTTCTACCTCTCAGGTGACTGATTTTATATATACATTGTATGCTTGATGAAGGATTTTATTATGTTTGTTAGATATTAGTTTTGAAAGACGTCTAGTTGTTTAATTTAGTTTTATGTGTGTGGCTGATGTTTATAGGATTAGTATCACTTTAAGGCAGAGTTTGTCTTATTTTAACAGGAAGTGAGGTTGAACAGGAAATGATGTATTTCAAAATTTGGTATATAATGCTGCATGGAGATGATTTATTTGTAACGTCTGATGAAGCAGGGGTACCTGTGAAAGCGCTAACGTCAATAAAATTCTTCTTGAATATATCGTGCTCGATTTTGGAGTTTTACTGGCTTTGAGTCGTTTGGAGTGGAGTACTGGCTGTATCTTCCTGTTGGGTCTGCTTTGCTGATATATCAAGTTGGGAATTTGTTTGTTGTTTTTCTCATATATATATATATATATATATATATATATATATATATATATATATATATATATAGACAACAAGATATAAATATACATGTATGCATACATATGCAGATATATATGTATATATTAATGTAAATATAATATTATATACATATATATATATATATATATATATATATATATATATATACATATATATTACAGTAAATATACACATGTAAATGTGAAATAAGGCACACACGGTGCTCAGCATATGGCCAACTTATTTAACGGACACAAGCACAAATAATTCCACAGCAAACAAAATCACAGCAGCACAGCACAGCAAATGAACTCACAGCAGTACAGTAACACTGTAAAAGTAAATCCACATACATTTTCATCAAAATAAATTCATCAGATACCTAACCTCTCTTCCTTTGCTGAATAAATAAACTAATCTAGTTTAAATGAACCAATGGATAAACAAATTCAATTAAACATGTAAAATGCATTGAAACACATGGGGCCGGATTCACAAAGGCTTGCACGGAGTTTAAGAGTAGAGTAAGACTCCATGCAGCCAACATATCTTCCGAGCGATCCAGGAACAGCCAGCTGGGGCATGTAAGAGAGCTCCTAAAACTCCTCTTACACGGACAGGGCTAGGATATGCAAATTACCTCATTTGCTGCTGAAAGGCATGCAAATGAGGTAAAACTGCGATTCAGGAAACCCTAACCTGTCTGAGTAAGAGTAATGTCATTTGCAGAAATGTACTCCATTGACAACTGAGTACGGTTCTGCAAATAGCAAAACAGAGTTGTGACAGCTTGAAAAAAAGGATGCATCCAGTCGAGGAAGCATACCAATGGCCAAAAATATGGCCACTGGCAATGTCCACCGATGCAAAAATAAAATAAAATAAATAAAATTTTTTTTCCCGATCGCCAATGTTTAAGCATAGCGCAGCACCGCGCAAATGCGGTGCGCTGTAAAAACCAGAAAACCAATAATTAATGTATACATGTGGATTTTACATTAATCCCTAATATACAATGCAAGGGAATGGCAGTCCAAAGACAACATGGCTACCGAGTAGAGGTTGCTAAGGGGGGAAGCTCAGTCTAAGAGTTGTAACCAAGCATTAGTAACCAATCCTATGCAAATGAGGATAAGGATAGTGAATCACAAGTTTACTTAGCAAAAGAGCACAGTCAGTGTAGTGTAGGAGTAGGATAAGGAGTGTAACAGAGTAGAAGATAGGTGACATCATAAGGGGGGTATGTCTGAGAGAAGTGAAGCTCATTGGAGTAGAGTGGCATGTGTCTGCTGTCAGATACTAATCACTGGAAGAGGTGTGTCAATAGGTACCCTAGCTGAAGTCAAGAAATTGAAGGTGTATGCCGTGAACAACACCAAAGTTTGTTGTACAAATGCCTGCAACGTGTATGCGCGCGTGTGCGTGCCTGTAAAACTGAGTAAGCCTGTGTGCATACATGTGCGGCTGTGTGCGTGCATTTAAGCCTGAGTAAGCAAGTGTAAGGATGCTGAAACCCATGTAAGCATGTTTGCGCCTGTGTGCATGCGTGTTAGCATGAATAAGCAAGTTGGAGCCTGTGTAAGCATGTGTGTGCATGTGTGAGCTAGTGTGTACGCGTTTGCGCTTGTGTGCGCGGTGCTGCCCCCCTGAGGAAACAGAAAGGGAAAAGGAAGCACAAGAAATAGTAGGAAGTTAACCAGGGAGTACTAGCAGAGCTAGCAGGTGAAAACAATCAGAATCAGGCAATTACACAGGCAGTACACTAGCCCAGCCCAGCCCAGCACTTAAAACACAGCAAACAACTTTCCAGTATGTTTTTCTCAGAGACACTGCAACACTGCAGTAAGCTAATAGAAGTGAAAACTGAAAAAGCTTTACTGAGACAAAGAAATGTTAGGGGCTGCCATTGCTGTTATAAGGCGACATATGCAACATGCTAAGGGTGGTGACAATGCGAATGCTGCTGAGCAACCCACAGTGAGGAGACGGAGAAGTGTGTACAGGCCCAGGGTAACCTACCAGGGGCTACATGAGCTGGAGATAGTGGAGCGCTATAGAGTGGACCGAGACCTCATGCAGCAAATTGTTGAGCTGTGCAGGCCATGCCTCACACACAGAACCAACAGAAGGGAACCCATCCCAGTGGAAACCAAGGTATGTGTTGGCCTAAGAATACTAGCAACAGGTACCTTCCAGAGACCAACTGGCAATATGATGGGGATTTCACAGGCATCAGCATCCAGGGTATTGCACCAGTTCCTGAATGCCATGTCAGCACATGTCGGTGATCATGTATATTTCCCCAATTCCCATGAGGTATTGGCCAGCAATATGTATCTCTTCCAGCAAATAGCGGAATACCCTGAGGTATTTGGTGCAATAGACTGCATGCACATTCGCATCAAAGCACCAGCTGGTGAGCAGGATAGGGTCTACTATAACTGCAAGGGTTACCCCTCCATCAACTGCCAGGTCGTGTGTGATGCCCAGGGCATAATAATGAATGTGTGTGCTGACTGCCCTGGAAGCTACCATGACTCTCATATCTGGCATCTGGCACAGTTGTACCAGACATTTGCCAATGGGGACATCCCTCATGGTCACTTAGTGGGGGATGCTGGATATGCACTTGAGCTGTGGCTGATGACACCCATCAGAAATGCACACAAACCTGAAGAGAAATGCCACAATGAGGCACACGCACAAACACGAAATGTAATCGAGCATGTATTTGGGCTGCTCAAGTCATGGTTCCAGTGCCTGGACACATCTGGTGGAGCCTTGCAGTACTCACTAACTACATGTACCCAAATAGTCATGGTATGTGCTATGCTACACAATATGATCCTGAGAAAACAGCTGCAGCAGGAGCAGCATAGGGCCAGGCACAACAGCCCCCCACCATTGCCAAGGCCATCACAGGCAGAGCGTGACTCGGAGGAGGAACAACCTGAGCCTGCCCCAGTAGGCAGAAGGAGACGTGCCCAGTATGCTTTGGCCTTGGCAAAGAGGCAACACATAGCATATACACTAGCTCAGTAGGAACCCTGGAAATGATACCTCTCTCCGACTCGCACATATAGTAAAAGGGATGCCTAACTTGACAATACCTGTTAACAAACATGTATAGGGAGTGTAAAATGTGCATCCGACATAGGCAGCCCTGCAGCACCACCTGAGGCATGATTGCCATGTGTTAAGCAATATAAAGCAGTGCTAAACAGCTCTCACCACTATTTAGTATATGTAAACAAAATTGCACACACTAAGTAGCACAACTTCAGGCAATGTTGAGCAATATCGGGCACTGTTCAGCAATGTTGGTTAACATTGAGCAATATTGTGCAAGTTTGGCCAAATCTGGGCATAGTTCAGCAAAAGCAGGTAAAAATGGTCATATTTGCTTCACTGTTCCTGAAACAGTCTGTTCTGCCCAGTATGAAAATATGAAGCATTGACGGTCTTTGAACCTAGGATACTGTGCATCATTGTCATAGTACAGAACCATTAAACCATGACAGCATGTCAGTGGTCACCTTGTATGAAGAAATGTTGATAAGTTTATGCAAAGTATCTCATGGAAACCTTGCAGGCATAGCTTAATCCCTGTCGAGTTAAGACACAAAGGTGAGGCCTGCAGTAAGAACAGAACCTGATATTCAACACAAATATAGTATAAATGTTAATATTGGTAATGTTCACACACATCAACAAATGTAGTGGACCTCAGACAGCAACATACTGCAAGGTCACACTGGGCATGCTCACACACTTGAATAAATGAGACAAATGTCAGGCAACAAAATACTGAAAGTCTGAACTGGGCATGCTCACACACTTAGGCCATGTCTGAGTACAGCAGTGGGCCACACATATCCGTCAGTTGCATGTGTCAACCCAGGAACCTCACAATATTCACCAATCTGCCTTATGCACACAGTTATATGACAGCAGGCACATATATAATATAGTGGAACCCTGTCATAATCAAATATGTTATGCAGATACTTAGGTTGTTCATATAAAGTTTGAAAGCAAAGAAGAAACAAAACCTGCAATCAATACCATCAATGAACAATGTGCATCCTGAACATTATCATAGGTTCAGAGGTTGACACTAGGCTATCTGCCCTAGGGCATGTATAAGCCTAGCCACAGTGTGTTTGGCTTTTGCAACCCTGCTAGATTAGTAGACTGTGCCTGTGAATAGTAGGTCACACAAGATATCCCACATATGTTCAATTTAATTCTGCCTCTGTCTAGCAGGGACCCAGAACATATCCCAGGGCTAAACATACGATCACTCATCCACCTGACAAGATGTCACCTGTAGGTGGTCAGTGTGGCTCTCTGCGTATGTGGGATTGTGATCTCATTCCCGAGTGAGTGTAGCCTCTGTGATGGGAATCTGCCCCTCCAGCATGCCCTATTAACATCAGTGCTGACGTTCCTGTCTCAGGAGCGTGTAGCTGTAAGGGACTTTGATATCCTGAGGTTGAGCCTGTCCATCAATTCTGTGATGGACATGGCTTCAAACAACAGGCACAGATCACATCCAAGTAGGCAGTAAGCAACTGAGGAGAGCTGGGGTCACCATAGCCAAAATGCGCATAACATCTGTGTGAGTTCCTAGATCCACTTGGTTAGGTACATTTGTGGACATTACAGTTGCTGCAGGTGTTGGGTAAGGTACATCCGAAATGGGGCAATGTATCTAAGCATGGGCCTGATCAGTATAGGGGCACAATGACCCCACCTGATCTAGATGTAAAACCCTACAGGATAAGGTGGCCTATATAGCAGGTGTGTCCAACAACATTGGCAATGTGAATGTCAAAGACGAGAGTACTAACTATTCATGTCCCCAAATCACAAATCACGCACATCATACGTGATGTATCATCACCTATGTGGTAATGTGTGGGCACGTTGTTATTACCAAAAGGTGATGACTATGCATCTAATGGAAGGTAGCTGTATGGTATGGCTCTGGCACCAGTTATCCATCTCTGTGAGATCCATTTTGAGGATGCTTGTGCCAGCTGGGGAGTCGATTATGGCACACAGTTTGCAGCCATCTGTGAACATGGTCAGCCATATTCCTCCTGTGTTAGGCAGTATGTCTGATAAATATATACGGAAAAAGAGAGGTCCCAGGACTGAGCCCCGTGGGATGCCACGTGTAACTTTTGTATACTCAGACATGGCACCTGCAATACTGACCATGTGTGTGCTATCCATGATCCAGTTAGCAATCCATCTTGTGACATATGTGTAGATATTGAATCCGGTAAGCTTATGTATAATGGACGAGTGGTGTATCGTGTTGAACTGTTGTGCGAGCTCCAGGTAGGCTGTGTGGACAACCCTCTGTACATCTATGGACCTGTTAACTGTTTAAATACGTCAAACAGGTGCAAGAGGCAAGATCTGCCCACAACAAAGCCAAATGGTGTAGGATCCAGTGTCTGTAGGTTCACAATGTCTATGTGTATGTGTTCCATGATGATATGCTCAATAGCTTAGCAGACCAGGATAGTTAGGCATATATTGTGATATTGTCCAGGGTCCATTGTGGCACCACCACTGTGGAGCGGCAACACTGTTGCTGTACGCCATTCCTTGGGTACATATCCTTTAGTAACTCTGATATTGAACAGTGACATAATGTGAGTGTGAAGTTTGTCATGAATCTCCTGTAAGCCGCAGTCCGGGACACCGTCTGGTCCCATTGATGCTGTGTTGTCTGCTATGGAGAGGGCAGCACTCGTCTGTTCATCTGTGATGTCAGGGAGGCTACACCCTGTTGGGATGGGCATGTGCACCGCAGGGGGGGTGTGGGGGAAACATTTCCACTGAACCTGTTTGCCAGGATGTTTGCAATGTCAGTGGTTCACTGTATGTTTTGTCATTATGCAGTAACTCACAGCATATCTGTGAGTTCCCACCCAGGTCCTTGACATAACTAAAGAAGGCCTTGTGATTGTCCATAGTGTCTGTTGCAAGTGTCCATTAGAAGTGGCCCTTAGATGAATTAACAAGTGATCATAGCTATTCCATAGTACTGATCAGAGATGCCTTCCTGATTGGGATTGTGCTCTATCATGTAGTAGCCTCCTCCTTTCCTTGTATAGCTCATTAATGGCCGTTGTCCACCAGACAGGTCCCCTGCCTTTGGAGGAGTGAGTCATGTAGTTATCTGGGATAGCATGATCCATGCATTACAGTAGTTGTCCATAGAATGGGTTTGTAAAGGATTAAGTGGTCTGAGCCGTAATTAACACTGTCCCAGGGTCTTTGACAGATACCCCCTCGGTTTGTATAAGTGTGATGTTTGCTTATGAGAAGTACTTCATTGAGATCTCCTAGGATGTATGTGTGTATGGGATATGTATGTCCAGTGAGATGAATGTATGTTCTGACCTTAACAATGAGGGGTATACCTCTGGTGTGGAACATAGAGTCTCCATGTTGGTGATGATCAGGTCCCACATGTTTTACCCACCTGTGGTTGTGGTGACCAGTTCTGCCATAGCATTTCAGTCTATAAATCCTAGAAACTGTTGTGCGAGGGTGTCGGTGCTTGAGTAGTATTCACAGTCAATGTTTGTGTATATGAAGTCACACAATATAATGGGGTTTGGAGAGACCTTCACATTCCCCAGTGTTCCCAGGAATACCAAGTGTTGATCCCAATTTTGGGAGTGTGGTCTGTAGCACTCTACAAACTGAAATGCAGTTTGGCCCACTGTCAGTTGCACATGTACATTCACCGATGCTTTGTGCAGTGCTATCAACCCGGAGGTGTGTGTATGTATGATGTATATGGATACCCCCCTATTGTTGTTGGCTGGTCCGAGTCTTGTGTCCGAAAAGCATGGTATGAAGTAAAACCTGGTAGTGCTGGTGTGCTTTTGGGAGCCTGAACCAGGTGTCTGTTACTGCACATATATTGACAGTCCCCATACTGATGTGAGTCCTGAGTGTATGCATTCTGAGCGTTAGACATCTGTGGTTGAGCAGCATTACTCTCCGTTTCCTTTACTGTGTAACGTCTATGGAGGTGGTTTTTTCTTCTGAGCCTCGCCTCAAACAGCCACTATGGGTGTGGCAAGAACCTTAGCCAGTCTGTGAAAGCCTAGGGGTGACAGGTGCATGGCGTCCATAGCGAATCTATGTGACATGTCGAGCATGTAATCCCAGGCTGACAGACACTGGATCCCCTTTGAATGACACCAATATGTTAGCCAACTGTTAAAAGTGATCAGTTAGTCTGTATACTGTGACATAATTCTTGGTGAGGGTAAGATGCTACACAAGGTCAGGGTCATACTGGCCTGGGCTACATGATCAGAGAGCTCCTCTATGTCTCTTGTCATGTAGTCCAGGAAGGAACGTCTGAGGGTTTACACACCAGCATGGTCAATGATGGAGCCATATTTGTACTTGAAGTGGACTGACAAGAGTGCATGTGTCACGTGGAAAATCCTGGTACCTGATAGACAGCACAAAGTGACCTTCTCCTTGTTCAGCCTGGTGAGTGGGATGTCAGTGTGACCGACAATTACAGTCATCTATTACAAGTGTATTAGGTGTGTTATGTAGGCCTAAGGGCAGTGAGTGTGGCACACTGACTTTGTGAACTATGTGATATGTGTGTATAGTTGTGGGTTAGATGTTGTTTGGGTGTCTGCTTTGGATGTCTCTGCTGCTTAGGCAGAGTATATTTAGAGGCTCCAAGTATGTGTTTGTGTGGTAATGTATTTGGTTTGCTGTCGTCATAGGTCCATGTGAGACTGGATTTGTGGTGTGTGTGGTTACCTTCACCACCTGATAGACTGTGCCAGTCATGGCTTGGGAGAGTTCTGCCTCCTGTCTGTCTATACAGTTGCATCTCTCACATATATCTGAGTTTGCTGGTAGGAGGACAGGGTTCTCTGTGTACATAAGGCAGTTGTAACAATGCGTTAAAATTCCAATATGCACCAGCTGGACTGGAGAGTACACATGAAACTGACCTTTGGACATGCCAGGATATAATGATGACATACACTGTTGACTGATCACAAAGGATCAGTAGTGTGTTAAGTGTGTAAAAGAGTATAACAGGGGTTTAGTGTTCAGGTTTGTCATTGCTTTGAAAAGATTATCTGCGAAGGAGTACAGACAGAACCATTACAGTTCCTTCAGCTATGTCAGAAATAGCAATGTACAGTCATATATGTCCTGAGTCAGGGTCAACTGTACCTGACTGACTATGTCGACATCCTGTCAGACAGGCCCATACATACATACCCATCTCCCAGTGACAAAAGGCCCTATCATCATCCCAGGAGATATCACATGTAGAATGTGTAAACTGCTCCTCCCAAAGCCAAATGAATCCCATCAGATGGATAACATTGTTTCCCCATATGTGTCATAAGTGAACAACAGAACAAACAGACCCTGCACCTGAACAGTCTTTTGAACCTCACACTCTCTACAGGATCTTACACTGTTGAATGTGTTACAGCAACATGTGGCACACCCCACAAGTGTTGGTGCACAACAGACCATGGGAGCTATAGTCCTATAAACCTATGAAGTCTGAACTGCTAGGCCATGGAGTCCATCATGATTGCAGTCAGGATCATAGCTACTGTAATCCCACAAACACACAACCCAAACGTCTATGGTATGTTAATGAGCAGATCATGTTCCCCAAACCTGCTAGATTGTTTTCAAGGCAGCCACCCAGGACATACATCACTGAAAGGAGTGACACACTTCCCACATAGACTTTGAGTAGCCCTTTATCAACATCACAGACACATGTTGTATCCACAAAACCAACAATCTGTGCATAAATATGTATTATCATATGAAGGAATTGCAATTTGTCCACAGATACATCACACAAGCTATGAATTGTGGATTCCTGTACAAGCTGTTCACACCTGCTGACCCGCAAGGTTCATTTCTGGGATTGCATAAAACTAAGTGCACACACATTACCATGTCCAGTCTGATGATGTCAGCATCCTACAAATATAGCAGGAGAATAAAAACCACACAGTAAAGCATATAGCGCATTGTGTTAATGCGTAACCCTCCTGTATCATAACATAGTGAGGTAGGGGTTTAAATCCTGCAATTGTTGTGTGTATGTGTGTGTGATTTCCTTTGGGAGGAGTGGCCTTTTTGTAGACTTTCACAACACATTAAAAGAGGTGAACACCTCTTTGCCAAGTCTGATGATGTCAGTATCCCACAAATACAGCAGTGGAGATTATCACACCTAGTAAAGCATATAGTGTGTTGTGTTAATGTGGATCTCACTAGTGTCATAACATAGTTAGGTAGGGGTTTGAATCCAGCAATTGCTGTCGGTGTGTGTGTAATTCCCTTTGAGAGGAGTGGCTTTTTTGGAGACTGTGAAAACACATTAGAAGAGGTTTATTCCTCTTTGCCAAGTGTGATGATGTCAGTCTCCCACAAATACAGCTTTGGAAATAAGCATTCCCAGTATAGCATATAGTACATCATGTTAATGCATATCTCAATAGTGTCATAACCTCATTAGGTAGGAGTTTGAATCCTGCCATTGCTGACTGTGTGTGATTCCTGTTGACAGGAGTGGCCTTTCTGGAGACTGTGAAAACACATTAGAAGAGGTGAATTCCTCTTTTCCAAGTGTGATGATGTCAGTATCGCACAAATACAGCTTTGGAAATTACTCCCAGTAAAGCATGTAATGTGTTGTGTTAATGCGTATTTCACTAATGTCATAACATAGTTAAATAGGGGTTTAAATCCTGCAATTGCTGAGTGTATGTGTGTGCGTGATTTCCTTGGAGAGAAGTGCTCTTTTTGGAGACTGTGAAAACATATTAAAAGAGGTGAATTCTTCTTTGCCAAGTGTGATGATGTCAGTATCCCACAAATACAGCTTTGGAAATGAATGCGCCCAGTAAAGCATATAGCGTGTTGTGTTAATGTGTATCTCACTAATGTTATAACCTAGTTAGCTAGGGATTTGAATCCTGCAATTGCTGAGTGTATGTGTCTGTACGTGTGTGTGTGATTCCCTTTGAGAAGAGTGGCCTTTTTGAGACTGTGAAAACACATTAGAAAAGGTGAATTAAATGCCTCTTTGCCAAGTGTGATGATGTCAGTATCCCACAAATACAGCTTTGGAACTAGATACTCTCAGTAAAGCATATAGCGCGTCGTGTTAATGCATATGACCATAGTGTCATAACATAGTTAAGTAGGAGTTTGAATCCTGCCAATGCTGAGTGTGAGTTTGTGTGTGTAGGGTGTGTGTCTAATCCTATGAGAGGAGTGGCCTTTTTGGAGACTGTGAAAACACATTTAAAGGTGTGAATTCCCCTTTTGCCGGTTTGATGATGTCAGTATCCCACAAATACAGCAGTAGAAAAGAAAACTCCCAGTAAAGCATAAGGTGCATTGTGGTAATGCATATCTGTCTAGTATCATGACATAGGTAGGTAGGGGTCTGAATCCTGCAATTGCTGAGTGTGTGTGTGTGACACTGTTGAGCAATGTGTTGTGGTTTTTGCTTTTACTACTGTATGACATATCAGTAAAACAACAGTATGTGCATTGCACACTGCAGGTATCTGTGCAGCAAATACACATTTGTACATGTGACCTACATTGGTAACTGTGTGGCCAAAACATATATGTACATGTAACCTCATTCACTTCATAGGTGTGAAGCCTGCTGTGAACACAACTACATCTGTTACCATTGACCATTGCTGCTGCTGCTTCTTGGACCGTAGCTCACATAAGTATGTATGTGACAAGTCCAGCCACTAGTGAGCTGTTCCCTAGGTCATCTGTGCCACACACACACATGACAGTTGTTATAGAATAGTGTGAGTGTGGATGTATGCCTGTGGCATATGACACATATGTTCGAACACAACACAGTCTGTCAATAATGGCCAATCATTGTAGGTATACAACAACTCCGTGGATATGCATACTGACCCCTTATTGCTTATGTGATACACTGAGGGACATCAGCATAGCTTTGGGAATGTGTATATCAAAGGCCAGATGAAATCACATGTGGCTGTTTGTACACATCGGTACCGCTGCTACATGTGTGCTACGACCAGTGTGGTACTATCAGGATACTACATGTAGTAAATGTGGATGACTATGCTATTGTTGTCTCATAGCTTCACAACATGGGCTTGTCAACAGGTATCTGTCTGTATGATACCCTTGTGGAGGATAAGTGTCTAATCTGGGGAATGCTTTGTAGGCCACTGTATGCATCATCAGATGTGGACGTACATATCCCTAATGTGTCTGCTTGTACCTAGGATGGACACATGCCAAACAGGAGTGGTCAAGGGAATGTGTGGTGGTCATTACCACTGGTAACTGGTATAGTACAATACCGGAAAGATTCTAATGCTACTGTGTATCCTACAGCTGTGTGTCAGTTGTCAAGACATCATCTAACGATTGGTTAAACTCAGGCTGTTGAGGTTATGTACACTACCAGAATGCTAACCAATGACCAATATCAACTGTATCACCCACAGCATAGTGTCATACCATGTCATACACACATGTGTACCCAAGTTGTGACATATGTGTAGTGACATGCATATTGGACACCAATAGGAAATATGAAGTATTAACACTGTGTAATACAGGGCATGTCACCCTTCCCATGTGCCCACCATGCACATACATGCAAACAGTGCACCTCCACCATGTTCATGAATGCACACCTTGAAATCTGTACTGCACACATCACACACGTAACATCCACTCACCGCAACATGCTGCCAGTACCACACACAGCCAACCAGCAGATGTGTGGACAATCCATGTTTTGAATTAACACTGGTGTAAACAATACTAAATTGATAATCAGTGCTGTGATGCATCACGCCTGCTCAGATACACCTACAAGGATATCATTACACTTTACTGTTCACAACATGCTAACATTGCTACACTGCTAGTAGGTCACCCTGTGCATCAGCACCATGTTATCCTGTTCCTGCATCAGTGTCACAGATGACAGGAGGTGGCACAGTTTCATCATATGCACAGAGTGTGTGATTGTTTTTCCAGAGCCCGGCAAAATGACCCATCCAATCAACATGTATGTGTGTGTGTGTGTGTGTGTGTGTGTGTGTGTGTGTGTGTGTGTGTGTGTGTGTGTGAGGGACAACAGTACAGTATGGGTCAGTGTTGATGCAATGTGTGAGTGTATGTATGTGTTAGCCCTACGTGTTGGTAGTATGTGTGTGTGTGTGTGTGTGTCTGCATGCACACTGTACCCCCTTGTGGCTGCCAAATACGGGAGTTTGTGGGACAGCCACACACTGTACATGCCAGGCTGTACAGATCACTGTTTCCGGCCACGGACACAGTACCTCTGGCTGGCAGGGGTGACACGGACAGTATCGGGTACTAAGCCAGACTGTGTACTATCGTCAGAGGCAGAGGGATGTTGACTGGACCCATGTTCTTGCTGGGACTGGCCAGAGCCACGTGCATGTGGTTGTCTCGGATGGTTTACCGACAGACCAGCCGCAACATTGCTGGGGCTGGTACTGGCACTACGGGAGCGGCTGGCACTTAGGTGTCGTCCGCGATGACTGCCAGCTGATGATGCTGCTGGCATACATCCACGTCAACGGCCCAGCCATCCTGCACTGTCCTGGCACATGGACATAACATTGCGGAGGACATCTAGTATCTCCCCCAAATGTGTATCAATGACATTGGTGTAATTGCGGATGGCACCGGCAAGGTCATGGATACTGTCATTGATCGCGGTGTTATGAGCCCTCTGCACCCTTAGTCCCTGCCTGGTGTACCGATCCATATGTGCCTGTGCTTGCATCACAGCTCGGAACATACCTGAGGTTGTGAGACCTGTGCAGGCAAGCCTGCCAGGGGCATTATGAGCAGCGATGCTCTCACGAGAACCCCTGGACATATACCTATGTGGTACCATTCCGGGTGTCTGGGCATGGGTGCTGTGTGGGGTTGCATGTGCCATAGATACCACACTTTCCTGGTCAATGCCTACCATATGCTGTTCCTCACCTAAGGCCATTGGTGTTGAGGGATGTAATGGCAGTACGTATGTGCGCATAGATGGGGTGGAAAGCTGTGTACTGTCGATTGGTGAACCACCGACAGACCCTGTCAAACATGCCTGTGCCACTACACATGTATCATCATGGTCACTATTTGTGGCAGTGATCTTAGGTTCCCTGCTACACCCATCCAACAATACCTCAGCACCTGTGAGAGGGAGACAGGAAGAACACTTTACCATCTGTACAGGATGTTTGCACACATGCACATATGCACACATAAACACATGAACACATGCACACATGTACACAGGAACACATGCACACATGCACACATGCACACATGAACACATGCACACATGAACACATGAACACATGCACACATGCAGACATGCACACATGAGCACATGAACACATGAACACATGCACACATGCACACATGAACACATGAACAAATGCACACATGAACACATAAACACATGCACACTGATACACTACACATTCAAGTTGACACACACACACACCAAGAGCAATATGGAGCATAGTTGTTAGTGGTTGATGGTGGAGTACAGTATCACAAGCCAAAGAGTCCTATCACATGTGTCAGCATGCAGGATGTGTGTTGCTCAACAGCATGCAGTGTGAGTGTAGAGAGTCCTTGTTGATAACAGTATACATGTCATTGATGCATGTGTGTTGTTCAATGATTGGCCTCACCCTGTTACACAATGTGTACATGGACACAACATTGCAATGCAAGTCTGAAACACTTTCCAATGTCCTGTGCACCATCACTCATAGGTATACAAAACATGGCCGTATGCACACAACTGCCAGGTGTATAACAATGAATGATATGTGTAGTACTGCAGGTACTGTAACTGGATGTAGTGCATCATGTGGTCACTCAAGGCCACTGATGCATGTCACACTGGCAACTATCTTGCTGTACCTGACCTGCACCACTTAGGCTACATTTAATAGTTCACAGACAGTTGTTACATGGGCATGTCAGGTGTTCAATAGGGAGCATTGCCTAACATGACTGTGTTGTGTGTTGACGTGTGTCACACCGCCCCATAATACCCCCAGGTATAGTATGTGTGCTGTGTTGATGACATATGGGATACTGGGGTATGACCTTACAGCAGGTGTCTACATATGCGATGTGTATCATATTAACACATACTGCATATGACAAAGTGGTGTATGTTGTGTGCATGTGTATTGACTCTGCCTATACAATGTCCACTACAGTGTACCCCACTTGTTTGTGATGCTCGGTGTGTTGCATGTGTATGAGTCAGTTACACATGTCACTGGGAAGTGCATAGTCACACAGAGATCATGCAGAGCATGCACTGTGTGTAGGTGTTTAACATGTGTATATGGCCTACAACTCTCCTATGACATGCACATGTTATATGTTATATTGACTGTAGGCCACTCACCACATGGGTCTGCTGTCTTGCTATCACACCAGAGGGACCTGCAAGGATATGAGACAGTATGTCAGTGTCAACAACTATGGCATTGCTGCTGTGAGTCTGCTATTATACAGTAGTACATGTTGTGGTGACAGTCACAGGCATACAGATAATGTCCCGAATTATCAGTATTGCATGACACCAGGCTCCACATATTCTGCATACACAGTACACATCTGATTAATGCATATTATAACACTTGGGATAACAGTGGTCTATGGCTATGCCATGTTACCTGCACGCTTGTTATCACTGTGCTGGGTGACTCCAGCCTGCATGATGACACAGGTGTGTTGTACTGGTTGGCCAGGAGCCACCATGCTGAGGAGCAGCTCTTCCACTCTGGTGAGGGGGGGATGTGTAGCAGCACCACCACCTGTGGCAAGCTGTTGTCTGTGGACATCGGAGGCATGCTGCCGGACATGTCTGATTGAATCACTGCAGTGATGGTGTACCTGCTCATAAGTCCAGTTATGCATGCCTATATCATTCACTCAACGGACAACATCCTGCTGCAGTGCAGTGCGACCATGCTGGTCCGGGCAGGATCTTGAGAACAGAAGGTTATAATGTTGGATGACTGCATCTGAGATAACTTTCTCCTCCTCAGGGGAATAGGCTGGCTTTCTGTTGTGTGACATAACCCTGGAAGACAATTAAACAGTAACTGTGAGCAAGTCATGTGGCACACTCAACATTCTAATGTACAGACATCAGTGAAATGCCATATATAGCAACCTATTGGCTGTCAGTACATACACACTTTTAATACCACATATGACTGCTAAGCCCACAACTGCCTGACAGTGCCTGGCACATACTATATACCAAACCATGTTCTGCACAGCCACAAAGTGAAACCAGCATGCAAGACTATACAACAGTACATGGCACACTGTATGTGACACAATGCAACACCTAGCCACAGGAGGTGTATATGAAGCTGATGCATACAGACATTTGTCATCCACTGAAATCAATGTACAGTATGGTAACAGTACTACCAATACACTACACTACTTGTTGATAGCAAACACCTTATGTTGCAAGATATGCACCTATATCCTGTGACACACATACCACCGAGGCCATGTTACAGGCATACCCACACACACATCAGATATACCTACAAGACACAAAGGTATGGCAACCCAGATTACATTTACCTGTGTACCATACATTACTGTGTGTCAGCACCTACATAACCTCATGCCTGAGGTATGTAATGTGTGAGGACTACAGGTAACAAACAAAAGTGTGTTACCAAGCCATGTGGATATAAACCATACTGTGCAGTTGAGGCATACAGCTTCAGGTAGTATTACAGTCCATACGTGACTTGTATTCACTAGTGTTAACAATCAATAAACATACATGTACTGCTTTAGCCTACAATGGCACACGCCAGTCGACACCATGGGACTACGTCACAACGTATGCCATACTGCTTTTCCTGCCTGGCAATAGCATACGGACCTTTGGATGGGATTAGAGCTACAACACTACATACCATGGTATACACAGATTCCCACATATACACATCATTGACACATTCACATACACATTCTCCATCACACACAGTCAACCTCACATAGCATGTTATGCAACAGGTACATGCGTGTGTGTATTGTGCGCTAGGTATCTGATAGGCTGTTATCCATAAGGCCTATGGAAGCTTGGACATATAGTACCCTGCACTACAACACCCACGTAATGTAGGTTCATGTGCCCCTGTCATGCAGAGCCACAGGGGTGATTACCGGGTTGTGTTTCCTATCTCACATGCAATCATCATGGTTATTCATGGCAACTGCTAATGAGGACCTTCATATGCTGTTGATAGGTAGTTGGTTCCACAGTATGGTATGTGTCTGTGATGATAATGTGCCAGTTGAGCATGTTCTGCTTTTTACGGTACAAGGTGTAGATCAGTAGATTGTGTAGCTTGTCTGGTGTTCCATCTGTTTACATGGAGTACGTCCAACACCTGTGTGTTTTCCATAGCTTTGTATGTTAGGTAGGGGTAGCCTCTGGGTAGGTGGTATGCGACACAGTGTAGCTGTGGTTTTGTAAGACAGTCAGCATAGGGCATCTGTTGGAGTCTGGTAATACTCTTTGTGAGGTATGTATCTGGCATTTACTGTTGCTGTGGATGTCTTCTGAGGTGCATACCAACAGGGACATTGTATTCTATGTTGGGTGTTATGACTGATGAGTGGAGTGGAACACTGACCTCTGTTTCCATGGATGACACACATTTACTGATGACATGTAGACTGTACTAGTTTTACATGACTAGTGTGGCACAGTGATCATCATTAGGGACACTACTGTCCACCTGTGTCCCGTAGTCTCTTATCACACCTTTGGTGCTGAGTACACTAACACCTATGTGTTAGTTCATGGGTACAGGGCTTTTAACAACAGGGATGGCAATGCATGTACAACATTCAGCTGGAGCGTACATTTGAACATCCACTGGTGTACACATACATATGCATATTGGCACATATACAGTCCACCTTTCATGGTGGGAATATCAATTATGCAAAGGTTGAGGGGGATAGAGTTATGTAATGATATTGCACAGTCTTGTGCAGAATGCATGGAAGGTGTTCTCAGCCCATATATGTTTAGCAGGACCCCTTATCTGGAAGACTATATACCTAACAAGTCATACCCATGGCGTTTGAACAACATATGTCATATGCCAGCACTGTATGCTGTCTTGTTTGACACACACTACAACCTACATATTTATATGCACATAACAACCTGCATCAACATATCAATGTCCGCCCTTCACAAACAGTTGCAGTATGTCCCTTGCTCTATGCACATGTTCAGATGCTTATACATCAGACACACATGTATCTCAACATATGTGTGTGCCATACAGACACAAGGTCCACACTGTTGTAAGTCCATACACCTCATGGATGACCTGGTGGGCCTTGCTACAACATGGACAGTTGTCACATGTGTGCATACAGTAATAGTAGAAGCGTATTCATATCTGCTAATGATACATTACTATGCTAGCCTGCTACAGCAGTTGCCAATGCTAAGCTACACATTATGTGACTATCTTGCATGTCTTACTCTGTGACATCAAAGTTTATATAGGTGTTTGCAGTACTCCCCCAAACTGCCATTAAATGCAGTACTGTACAGACCATAGATAACATGTTCAGATGTTTGACATGTACTGCTGAGCTACAATTGTCACACTTATGTCCCACTGCACGCAGCTACACAACAATGTCTCCATGGCAATACTTATGCATGGCATCAGTGCATACATACCTACTGCTGCCACATATGCATGTTTCAGAGGATCTACAGTACTAACCATAAACATCTACTACTTGCCGGTAACTACAAACTGTTACATACCTGTATGTCCCTTTCAGGTCCGTCTGTGTATGCTTTGATTTTTTTTTTATTAAGTACAGAAACATACTGTTGTTAGTTTTGAATTTTATTTATTTATTTTTTTTCCTGCTTGGAGTTGTTCACTATCTGGAATGTGCAATGTAATGATTGCATGTGGGGATAGCAAGTACTATCTGCTTGTATAGGTATCTGCACATGTGCATATGATGCCCTCTGCACCAATTGTTGCCCAGCATTTGGTAAATGCATACAGCCTGCTGAGTGGTAATTGCAGTACTCACTGTCATAGCAACCCAATGCTATAAATTGCTTAGGTATGTAGGCATAGCCCTTTCAGATTTTCAGAGTGGGGCCCGTGCTTGTTTGCTGTGGACACTGTTGTGTAAGTCAGAAGGTTGGTATACATCTTATAAATGAAGATAGAGGTGTAGACGGTGATGTACATGTTGTACTCAGACCTGACTGTTGCCACTTCCAGTACTGAGCTATCAGTGTAGAGTTTTACTCACCACTTTAAATGCTTACACAACATTGATGTGACTATGTAGTTTATTTTCTACTTATATAATTAACTTCCATACAAATGTAGTTATTGAGACATATTCTCTTGGCACATGAACTGTTTGTGAACTGTTATACTGGGTATATTAATGTACTGACCTCTGCAGGGTTTGTGTTTTTTAGTGTTGACATTAGCACAGGGTTTACAGGACAACTGGACAATTCCTGTACTGAGTATGCCTACCTACACACTTGGTAGACCCTAAATGCACTAGTATCTTTTGATTGGGGGGGGGTGCTTACATACAGAGAGCATTATGCATTAATGTGTGAATATTATCTTACTGGACTTGTAGGATTGGTGTGTACCTGTGAGTTTATCAGGGCAGGTTGTCTGTCTGCATAGTTCCCAACTGTGAACCTACACAGATGGTAGCCAGAGGTTACACTGTTATTCTTTGTCTGTGCAACTCACAGGCGTTTTCAGCACTGTTACAATGGCATTGTTACAGTCAGTTGCTACCAGTACATGTCTACATCCATTGGTATTTCTGTGTTATACTCCTACATAAGGGTATGCTTGTGGAGGTCCTACCAAAGCTATTTGCAGAGTATGTAACAGCAGTATAGCCAATATGCCTGTGTGTTTGTGCCTCTGACGGGCCTATGGAACACTCAGATACATCTTTGCATGGAGTCAGGGAAAGGTAGTTGAAAGTGAGGTACACCTTACACATAATAGGGACAGTAGGTGTAGACTTCAGTGATGCAGTGCATATGGAGTAGTACTCCTTTCATGAAGTACAAGCGGTGTGTACTGTTATTATTGTCAGTATTCATTGTGTAATAGCCCACCTTTCTGACTGACATCAGTACTTTTCTGAGTGATTTGGAGGGACACAGCTAAAATATGTTTCACAATCAGGGACATCCCTGGAAAGTTGTCACAGTTAGGAGGTATGGCCTCTGCCCTACTCAGATATGCTAGTGTTTGTCCTGCTATGATACTGTGTGGGGGTTGTAATGTGCCTCTGTAACATTATTTTCTGCTTGAATGGCTGCTTCTCACATCATACTCTTGTAATGCAATTCCACAACAATTGCTGATAAAGATCCACAGAACAAGCTTTGTGTTACGGCCTTCCTATTTTTCCTTTACATTCACCCATTGTAATGCATGATATATTTTTGGCAGCAACAAGTTATTGTATATCTGCTGTGGCTTAGTGGTACTTCATGCAGTCTAGTGTGTCCAAGGTCTGGGGTTTGAGACTGACAGAGTTGTTTTATTTTGCTTCTGAGCAGAACAAAGGCCCTGACATAGAGTGACTAAGGCACTTTTAAGCAGTTGTAAGTGGGTTTGCGTGGGTTTGCGCAATGCTTAACGATGCTTAGCTAAGCGCACACATGCGCATACTTGCTTAAACCCGCTTACTGCTGCTTAAAAGTGCTTACTCCCGCTAACTCCCATTCTAATTTTGTTGAAATAAAAGAAAATGGGGAGATAGAAAAATGGTGAAAAAGGGGGCACAAAGAGGGACATACAGTAGGAAAACAAGCTCGGGATGTGCAGGACGGCTGTAGGGAAGGTCCATAGCTGCCCATTTCTTTAACAGCAACAGCTGTGCATATGCAATAAATTTGGAGTGCAATTTGAAGCCTTCCACCCCTGGGAGAGGGGTGAGGACAACAAAGTATGTTGTACTGCCAATTATAATTATCAGTTTACATGTCCAGTGGACATGTGTGCAAAATGGGCAGCTATGCATGGGGAGTAATTTTTTTGTGGGTACAGATTGCCCTTTTTTTTTCTTTTTTTTCAGGTGAAAGTGGAAAGTGAGGTACAGGAACTAGGTTTATTTGGGGAGGTAGGTTGGGGAGGTCAACAGACAAGACAAACAAGACACATACAGGGGCAGAATATGACACATGGGGTGGGTGAACACAATTGATGGGGACGGATGTTTGGAAATTGCAAGTCCATGAGCCCACAGATGGTAACAGTGGGACTGAGATCCCCACCCATGGGCAGTCACCACTGAACCTTCACACACCTGAGGGTCACTGTTCTGGGGGCTGCATTGGAGGGGCAGGCTCACCCATGAGGTGTGCCACTCTCGCCTCGAGCTGGCATAGGGGATCAGCAACTAAACACTGGATCTCCCTACACACCACAACCCAGACCCTTCGGAGGGTCACAGGTGGCCCTTCTCCACCCACGCTTGCAGGGGGGGGACGTGCCCCATCCCCTGCAGCGCTTCCACCCGAAGGTGGCACAGGGCCAGTGGAGGAGGGTAGCCTGGGCTGGGCACCAGACCTGCTGGTGCCAGGTGCAATCGCCAGCTGAGGAGGGACAGGGGGGGGTCCACTGGGACCGGCCTTCCCATACGTTCTGTGATTAGATGTGTTTAATTACAACATAGACAACATTCTGAATTAGTTGTAACAGCATGCAGTAATATTCCCATTAACACAACACACCAGGGTTACAACAGTTGAACAGCAAGTATAACACATGCATTTTTTGAATGACAGTGGACATTCCAACAGCATGCAGGGATGATTGGTTTCAACAGGCCACCAAGATTTTGGTGTTTGAACAAGGCATATGCATCAAAGTAAGTGCAGATTTTTATAGAACAATAGGACATATGTCCCAACAAATTATTTTAGATTAGACATACCCATTGAGGTGTGGAATTGCATTGTTTATGCACATGGAGTAGGGTGTAAAATAGAAACCTCCATTAACATCTTATTAGTACTTTTACTCTACACTACATTCCTATTAACTGCAGGTGTATATCCCCTACATGTATAATTATATTAGGCAACATGCATTACATTGTGTAATGGGTTTGGCTAGTTCATTATATACCTGACCTATATCTGACATACTAAGTGTCCAAGATGCAGATGTTACTGCTACATACTTGTATTTTTTTTTTATATTTATGTATCTACATATCTGGATGTGTTCACATGACATTTTCAATAATATTCTACAGAACCCTACATTTCATGTAGCACACTCACATTTCTGGGGAACACCATGACAAGCTACTCGTGTGCCAGATTTACCTATGCATGACAGCCATTTAACAACTGTTGAGGACTGTTATATGCTTCACAGCTACTGGCACTTCCCTCATCCACTTTATATGGGACTGCACAACTGTGGGTTGACAGCACTTAATACGACAGTACTATTTATTTACTGCAAGGGTACAACAACATTTCAAAGTAAGTCACTCAGACACACTCCAGGTATTATACCTTTATTAATTACATTGCACACTCTTTTCTACAGGCTCTCTCCTTTATTTGATATTACAGTGCATACGGAAGACCTATTCAGGACATATTATACCTTTATTGATAGGTTACAACACTCTTTTTCAGGCTCGCTCACTTATATTAACTGACAGTACATGCAGTGATAGTATTCCAGAATTATTTTACCATTATTAATGGGTTACTACACTCTATTACTGGCTCTCTGACTTATGTTATGTAACAGTACATGCAGATAATTTATTCAGGGAATAAATGTAATGCTTCACAGCTACTGGCACTTCCTTCATCCACTTCATATGGGACTGCACAACTGTTGGTTGACAGCACTTAATACAGCAGTACTATTTATTTAATGCAAGGGTACAACAACAATTCAAAGTAAGTGACACAGACACACTCCAAGTATTATACCTTAATTAATTACATTCAACACTGTTTTCTACAGGCTCTCTCCTTTATTTGATATTACAGTGCATACGGAAGACATATTCAGGACATATTATACCTTTATTGACAGGTTACAACACTCTTTTTCAGGCTCACTCACTTATGTTAAATGACAATACATGCAGAGATAGTATTCCAGACTTATTTTACCTTTATTACTGAGGTAGTACACTCGATTTCTGGCTCTCTGACTTTTGTTATATAACAGTACATGCAGAGTATTTATTCAGGGCATTTTATAGCTGTATTATTGGGCTACAACACTTTTTTCATGCTCTCTCACATATATTATATAACAATACATGCAGAATAATTACTAACCTGCCTGGTGGTGCAGCCTTAGCAGCCTATCTGCATAGGCTTGCTGATTCATAGCATGAACACCTGCAGCTGTGAAGTAAATGAAGGGATATCGAGACATACCTATCCATTATTTAGACTATATTAGCATGTCTTACATACTGCATTCCATGGCTACCTACTTAGTAGTGGAGCTTCATGCACATGACGGGCCTCCTGGATCCATTGGCTCAGAAGGTCCTGGTTCCATCTCTTCAGGTCTGCATGGTGGTGATGGACCTGCTCACCAGTCCTAGGGATGCCTGTGGTACTGTTGAGTTCATGAGCCAACCGGTTCCACGCCTCTGCCTTATACTCTGTTCCTTGGAACTGGCCCTGCAGGAGTCGAGACTCATGACAATGGACTAGGAGCCAAACCATATATTTTGACCCCTCGATGCCCCAGCGTTGCGCTCGAAAGCGACTTCCCTCTCCAGCACCTGACTTTGTAACTGCAGTTGTGGGCTACAGTCATGAGAGAAAATTTAGAAAGGTGGAAAGGGACTTAAAGGAGAATAAAAACAATACACAATACCCTAAACCAAAGAACACATGGGGTCATTTTCATAACAGACCATATGAGCATAGAGGTGAAAGAGACATGGGGTATGATAAATTACCCGTTGAAACTCAGTTTAATAGTTATGATATGCATGACCCTTTAGAGTTTCCCTCCTCAAGGAGATCAGAGAGACTCAAGAACAAGGATCCAGTAGACAACAGGTACGGTTATCAGAACCAGAGAGATCAAAAGGCACCATGGAGGTAATTTCTTCAGATGAAATAGTGACTAATAAATGTATGTTTAGTTACAATGGTTTTAATATTTTTAATTATACCCTTACTCCCATTACAAAGGGTCATTTCAACTTCTTTACAAAGGGTTTCACCTTTATTCCAAGCGTAAAGGCTAACAGCAAATTTATTGGTGGATTTTAAACTTTTTATTAGGCAGAAGAATTTAGAGAGATTTTTTAATGGTAATATAAGAAGAAACACTACTGTTTTAACAAAAAAAGAGTATGTTTAATCCCCTCTCCACCCCCAGCTTAGAAATGTTGAGGTTATGGTTGAAAAGGAGCTAAGAGACAAATTTAGGTATAAGGTTAGTGCAAACCTTTCTATGGAAGAAATGTATGCACTCAGTTTATGCAGAGAGAATAAAAATCTTAGAAACATCAAGCCTGATAAGGGGGGGGGGGTGGGGTGTTTTTTATGGATCATATTAATTATGAGGCAAAAATGTTTGATTTGTTAAATGACCAGTATACCTATGAGAGAGTGTCTATGAATGAAATTCATATTGCTTACAAAAAACTTTCTCTTTGTCTGAATGATTTAGTTTTAGAGGGGCTTATTCATCTGGAAACATATAATTATTTACATGTTGAACAACCCAAAGTCCCATGTATTTATGGTATACCAAAGGTCCATAAAAATCTGGATGACCCTCCTCTCAGACCTATTGTATCTGCAGAGGGTTCTATTACTGCTCCACTAGCAAAATATGTAGATGTACATCTCAAGAATGTGTTGATGGAACACCCCAATGTGTTGAAGGATTCTTTTTTATGTGTATTCCTCATGAGATAGGTTTGGTTTGGTTTGAAGAATTTTTGGAAAGTAAGAATAATATTTCTTTTACGGTATTTCGTACATGCCTAGTTTTAATGGGATTGATTTTAAATAATAACTTCATATTCTTCCAATGGGAGTATTTTAGACAATCCAAGGGCATAGCCATGGGTGCTCATTGTGCACCTACATATGCAAACATCATTTTATTATATTGGGAAGAAAAATTTGCTCACAATTCAAATTTTAAACAATATTGGAACTATTATGGGTGTTTCCCAGATGATGTTTGTCTTTTTTGGAATGATACCTTGGAAACATTCATGGAATGTTTTGATTATATTTCAAACACAACTAATTTTTTTAAATTCACCTATAAAGTAGATGAAGTTGAATTGTGTTTTTTAGATGTAAATATACAGAGAATGGGGGAAGGTTTTAAATCAAAATTTTTTAGAAAAGATACGTTTTCTAATGCTTACTTGCATTACACAAGCTCTCACCCACATTTTCAAAAAAGAGAAAAAGAGCAATAGTTAAAGGTCAGTTGGTGAGAGCCAGTAGGATGACGTCAGACAATCAGGATTTTAATACTGAATGTGAATCCATTAAAAGTATGTTTGGAACAAGGGGTTACCCCATAGATCTATTAACGTCAGTTATTGTAGAGGTTAAGGAAGGGAGAGCAGGAAGATTTGCTCCAATTTTGGGGATACCCCTAACTATACTGGAAGAACAAAATATTGAGGCAAACACTGCTAAATTTACAACTTTAGAAAAAGGTTTTCATTCTGCCATGTTTACCACCTTTGATGGTGAGAGTAATCTGGTGAGACGTATTCTTAGTAAAGAATAGAATAAATTTGCTAGTTTGTCCGATTTGAACCATATTTTTGAGAAACCATTTAAATGTGTATATAGGAAGGGACGCAATATCAAGAATATATTAGAAGGGGCAAACTTCAGTAACCCCATTAGTAATAATAAAAAAGGGACATGAAAATGTGGGCATTGCCCATATTGTGTTAATATTAAGGAAGGTGATTCTATTCTTTTGAAGAAGAGGAGCAAGTATATTACTACTCAAGGTTTTGTCAACTGTAATACCACAGGTGTGGTTTATATTGCTATATGTGAAGTCTGTGACTCTTTTTATGTTGGCAAGACTAAGAGGAAATTGAGGTAGATAATTTATGAGCATTTATATGAAATGAGGAAAAGAAAAGATAATAATGCTCTGTTCAAGCATCAGAATAATTGTAACAAAGCTAAATTCCATTTTTTGTTATCAAAGTGGTCCCACGTGATCCCAGGGAAGAGCCTTGCGAGACTCAGTTGGAATAGAGGGAGCTATATCAGCAAATTATTCTGAATGCAAGCTCTTCCCTTGGTTTAAATGAAATGTTATCCTTGAAACCTCTGCTGAAATTGAGATCTCCTAAATTATAATATTTTTTATAACAATATTACATTTATATTTACATTTATCTTTTAAATAATTTTATATTTTATTTATTCATATTGTATATGTAAGCATTTCATGGTTCATTTTTATATAATAATTTTTATATAATAATTTTTTAACAAGATGAACATGCATTTAATTTAATTTCCACTAGATGGTGGTATTTCATTTCCTTTAGATTCAGTTTAGCTGTTACTTTAAAAAACATTTTAGAAGCATTTCAATTTTGTGTTTGTAATACCTATATTTAATAAGGAAACTTTTTATATATTTTTAACTAAGGTTTATATTTGAAGCATTTTATACAACATATGATATATATATATATATATATATATATATATATATATATATATATATATATATATATATTTAACGTCCATGTGCTTCAATGCATTTTACGTGTTTAATTGAATTTGTTTATCCATTTGTTCATTTGAACTAGATTAGTTTATTTATTCAGCAAAGGCAGAGAGATTAGGTATCTGATGAAGTTATTTTGATGAAAATGTATGTGGATTTACTTTTATAGTGTTACTGTGCTGCTGTGAGTTCGTTTGCTGTGTTGTGCTGCTGTGATTTCGTTTGCTGTGGATTTATTTGTGCTTGTGTCCATTAAAAAGTTGTCCGTTTGCTGAGCTCCTTGTGTGCCTTATTTCAGGTTTACTAGTTTTTATTTTGGCCACTCAGACCACTGTTTTGGTTTATTAAATATACACATGTATATAGCTAGGATATGATACAGCAGTTACGAGTAACATATGTTCAAAGACCATGCATATGGTGGTGGGAGGTCCAATAAACAAACGTGTAACACCTAGTATCACCCCCTACCCCCCCCCAGCTAGGCCGGTGAGACATACAGACACACAATAAAGGTAAACACACCACTGCTTCCCAGACCACCGGCAGGATACTACCAGTGGGAGAGACCTGCAAGGTCTACACTTGAATCATAGACATTGATGTCCCTTGTGGGACACCAAAAATTAATGATCAGAGCCAGTCCCAATAATGATTTATCAAACCAGGCTGTAGATGTACATAGACCAGTAGGTTGTGCAAGCCTGATAACACATGGGTCGACAGAACGTACAATGTGTCCCGACACAGGGAGAGTGGACAGCATGTAGTGGTGTGTTTATACCCCACCTGCACCCACAGTAAGGATAAGTGCTGTGGAGGAGTGGCAGGTGGGAGAACTATTGGTATGCGATTATGGGCCTAAGCATGCAGGTGTTGGCTGGCAGAGCCATATTAGGACCGCCCCATGGACGTAAGTAATATTCCGATGTGGGCACAGCTGACGCCCATACCTCCCAACCCCTAAGAGCACATCCACTGGATAGTCAGTAAACCATTGGGGGAACACATAGGGACCATACAATTGAACTGTCCCCGATTACCAGGGATGCCCCTGATTACAACTCAGAATCTAACTCTGTCTCACCTAAACCCTCCTAGAACTAGTGATATTAGGAGGAAAGGTGGTGGGTTACATGTAATGAACAATGACATCAAGTAAGAGTCATAAACAACATGTACCTCAGACAATGTGTATGAATACATACACTCTGGGTCTGTCAATGTGTCAGGTTAATAGCACCAAAATTTTAAATGTGTCCCTGATGTTGTTATGCAGTGTCCCTGATTCAGTCTTCATTTTTCCCCATTTGTATGAGAGGTCTGATAGGGACAGAAAGCACATATTCCACTGACTACCTTAGAAAGATGATAAAATAATAGGTATGCGGTAGCATGACTCAGCTGACAGATGTGGGTCCCAAAACACAATTACTTGTCTGTATTGAAGAGTCTTGGTTCCCATGTATCAGCCAGATGGGTGCAAATTGTAAGAGGAACACACAAATAATATGGATAAAACACTGGACAGGCTGCCAAATCCGTACAGTCGAACGGCATAACGTCGCCTAATGGGCAGCCATTCCCGATACTGTAGACATGTAATCCAATGTAATAGGCATCACAAGGTAATATTGTGGTCCTCGCTACTACCCAGGAGTGTGAGATGCAGAGCACCAATGTCGGTGCATTTGCAAGTGGGGGAGTGAGCAGGTGTAAGCCTGTTGTTTGGCTACCAGTATGCGAGTATTGCACTGGTAAAGCAACGTAGAGGCTGATTGAGTATAAGAAGCTGTAACCAGAGGTTAGCATTGCGTAACACCGTGCAAACCCACAAACACCCACTCACAACTGCTTTAATGTGCATTACTCCCTCTGTATCCAATGGCCTTGTTCTGCCCTGCAACAAAATAAATGGCCTCTGCAAGGCTCGGAACTAGGACCCTACACACACAGCTAATGTGATTTACCAATACACCATGGCAGATATACAGACATCGGACATTACCACAAACATATTATACAGTGCAGTCATTCAGCAGTATAGGAATGTATCCCATCATGTAGCTGTATATGTGAGTGTTTATGTCCAGCATATAGGGACATACATATATAGAGATATATCAGGTATATACCATGTGGCAACAAAGCATTGCAAATGAATGAAAAAGGAAACACCAGCGATGCCTGTATTATGTAGTGGTGTTGTCCTATGTAATATCAAGACTCCCTGAGACAGGCATGTGTCATTCATAGACGCAAACAGTTGTACATTGGCCGTATACATCACTCTGTGCATGTAATGTACATTAACACAACAGTACCTGCTCAGTCATTATGTGAGAACAGTACTCCTGCAAGGTGCTATGTGCAACATCATCATCATCATGATACAAGTAAATGGGGTAACCATAGAGGGACCGGTAGTGTTGTGTGTACAATGGGGTCGTCTGCATCACGTGTACCTGGACCATTTAGGAGTGATGTGCATACCAAGATCGTGTGCCTGAGGGACAGGGGTGAGGATAACAGGAGTATGTTGTGATGCATATTACAAGGGTTACATGTGTCCAGTGGGCACGTGTGTGAAATGGACAGGGCTATGTATAGGGCAGATGTTTTCCTAGGAACCAATTGGCCTTATGTTTTCGTAGGGTGAGAGTGGTATGTGGGGGAAGGAGAGTAGGTATGCCTGTGGAGGATAGGTAGGGTAGGATCACAGACAAGACAGCGTACAGGGTCAGTATATGACACATGTGGGGGGATACACCTCGGATGGGGATGGGTGTTCGGCATGTGAACAGTGGGACAGAGGTCCCCAGCCATGGGCAGCCGCCCAGACCAAAACAGCTGCAAAGGAGACAGTGCTTAGGGCTGTCCAGGAGGGGCAGCCTTACCCTGTAAATGTGACACTCCACCCTTGAGCTTTCGTATCTGGCTTCAGAACCCCTTAGTGAGCCCTCAACGCACCATGTTCGGGATCACACAACAGCAGACATGTTCCTGTCTGGCCCTGCTCCCAGAGGGGACACGCTCCATGCTCAGTGGTGGTACCACCAGAAGGTGGTGCAGAGCCAACAGAGGTTGAGGTCCAAGGCTGGGCCCCAGATGTGCTGGTGCCTGCTGCCATGGTCAGCTGAAGTGGGACAGGAGGTTCTGCCGGGACCTCCCAACCCATACAGCCTAAGCCTCAGATATGGCTTAATTATAGACAACAGCATTCAGGATTACCTACAACAGTATGCATAGATGTCACCATCAACCCAACACAACAGATGGTAAACATTTGCAGAGGGAGCACAACACATGCATATATACTGCATGACATCTGTACAATGTGTAGTAGACGTGTGACTACAGCTATGAACAGTTGCCCATTATTGACTTGTCACTGGGAACCCCAGACAGTGTCTGTCATACCATTGTTTCATGTGACATATGTCCAGTCAGGGATGTGATGGCAGTAACACATCCCTATCACCATGTACTGTCTGCAATCCTCACACTATGCTCCTGCTGTGCACAGATGTGTGTTCAGTGTGTAACACAGGAAACAAATGGTTCCACACACTGACCAGTCCACAGATGGCAGGTGACACCTCCACATCCACCAGAGAGTGTATGGGAGGGACAGACAAAGTACACCAGAGAAGGGCTTGGAGACTAAACCCTAAGCATCGTCTGCCATACACCTACCAGTACAGGGATCAAACCACTGACTGACTAGTCATTACTATTACATGTGCATGAAGTTACTACATGTACCACAAAGCCGATATGTTGCTGTGCTGCAAGAACATATATGTGTGTAGGTGAGAGACATCTGCAACAGAGATATAGAAGACATACATTAGGTGTAGCACACATGGCTGTCCACATGAACAGATGCCATTGTCACCACAACCATACTCTCTAATGGACTCACATTGACACTCATTGCCAGGGCCACAAATACACACCCTAACTACTTAGTTTGCCACACTGCAGTAATGCACAGGACTACATGCACCACAGGGGATATCTGGAGATTCTATGGGCTAGGGCATGTGAAAGTGTTTGACATCTGTTGGTATGCCAATGAGGGTTATACTGGGAGTGACTTTGGTTGGGGCATCATAACCCACACACAGACACAAGGTGCCAGTACTGACATGCATGCATGCATTACTTCATGGGTGTGTAGTGGTTGGCTGTGCAAGATGGCTGTACAAGGCTGGGTGAGGGGTAATCCTCCTGGTGTGCAGTGTGGTACAGGGTGTAGTGTCTGCAATGTCCCACACAGATGGGTACTGCATGATCTGCCCTGACATCCTGGTTACTATTGTGTATGGCTATAGCTTTGCAATGCATGCCATGTCTGTGTTTGATAGTCTTTCACATGAACACTGCCTGGGATGTGCATGTCCCACAATACCATACAGTGACATGTACAGGTGTACCTGGCTTGGCAGGCACATGTTGTGTACACAGACTGTTATCCCCCGATATGCCAATACTGGCCTGGTGTGGCAAAACCTGCTTATAGTCAGCAGGTTGACCCTGCATCTGCCTTGATAGCATGATACAGGTATTCCCTGGTGTCAGTGGCATTGGTCCATATAGGGCACATGTGCATGGCATTGTATGGCCTCTGTGGATCAAATTTGATGGCACCACATATGTTGCAAGCATCCAGTGGGGAACATAGTGAAAGCACATTGTCCGCAGTTGTGTGCCTATTGTACCGCTGTACAAGGTGCCATGTCCTCTGCAGCCCACTGCAACCACACCATGCCTACTATCTGTCATCAATGTGCATGGTACTAGCAACATAGCGGGATATCCTAGGCAAATGTGTTTGTGTATGACACATGGGTGCAGGACATATACCAGGTGCTAGTAGGGTTGCATACTTTGTTCACCAAGCCTTTTGCCAGATGTAGGGGTATGGTTTGCCAGCACAGTCCCATGACTGACTGACATCTGTACTCCTCATGAGGTGGCCAATGTGTCATAAGACAGACACCATATAGGAAAACTACAAAATCCGCTCCCCATCATGTCCAGTGGTTAGACACTCACAGCCACCTCCACACAGGCTCTGACAGCCAAACATACTTATCAATAACAGCAAACCGAAGCAGCCAAAATTCCAGGAAACTGGATCCAAGCACAAGTCAAAGCATTTATTTGGACAGTATAAAACGGAGAAAATTCAAGGTTAAGCACTTTCATCCATGTATACAGACTTCTTCAGAACATTTTTTATGTATTTAAGGGTGAGTGATTGTTGCTAATATGTTCTGAAGAAGTCTGTATACATGGATGAAAGTGCTTAACCTTGAATTTTCTCCATTTTATACTGTCCAAATAAATGCTTTGACTTGTGCTTGGATCCAGTTTCCTGGAATTTTTGCTGCTTCGGTTTGCTGTTATTGATAATATTGTTGGAATCCAGGATCAATTTTCGAGCCAAACATACTTGTCATGTCCTGTATTCGAACACCTACCTCCCGTATCATACTGCAGCAATATGCACTTAGGGCACCCGCTACGGTGAATACTCACTCCTAGAGGTGTATTCCTAGGTGGTTGACAACAGGAGGATTGACAAAGGTGGTCATCTGATTGTACAGAGAGTGCATACTCTACAAAGCATTGTACTTGTCTGACACAGACAGACACATGCACACGCAGTTGGTAAGTCTGGGATTAGAACACCGACCTAACTACCTTATCACACTACAGCATTAGGCAGTTACAGAACGCGCTACCAAGATTACTGGGTCACAGCACTCCCAGAGGTGTATTTCTAGGTGGGTGACATCATCAGTCTTGCCAAAGTTGGGTATAGGAATTGTATGGAGTATGAGCAGTCTAAAAACATTATTCTCACCACATGCAGATGGAGACACACACACATTTGGCAAGTCTGGGATTAAAACACTGACCTAACTACCTTATCACACTACAGCATTGTGCAGTTACAGAACGCGCTACCCAGATTACTGGGTCACAGTACTCCCAGAGGTGTATTTCTAGGTGGGTGACATCATCAGCCTTGCCAAAGATGGGTATAGGAATTGTATGGAGTGTGAGCAGTCTAAAAGCATTACTCTTTCCACAGGCAGATGGAGGCACACACACACACACACACACACACACACACACACACACACACACACATACACACACACACACACACACACACACACACACACACACAGTTGGCAAGTCTGAGATTAGAATACTGACATAACTACCTTGTTACACTACAGCATTACGCAGTTACAGAAAGCGCTACCATGATTACTGGGTCACAGCACTCCCAGAGGTGTATTTCTAGGTGGGTGACATCATCAGCTTTGCCAAAGATGGGTATAGGGATTGTATGGAGTGTGAGCAGTCTAAAAGCATTATTCTGTCCTCAGGCAGATGGAGAGACACAGACACACACACACACACACACACACACACACACACACACACACACACACACGACAGTGGTGGGATCAGAACACCTGCCTATCTACAGATCACTATTACAATACTACATAGTTACGAGTCGCACCAAAGTGACTACACATTTCAAGGCTGACATTATGACCTTCTATGAATCCAGACATCAACAGGGATGCTGGCAGTTAAGATGTACATACCTGTGAAACTGTGTGTTTAAAGTAGGAATCCATCCTGAACTGAAGTATGCCCATCTGTGGAATGGACGACTACTATCACTATGCAGGGTTACAATGGCCATGCTCATATACATAGAGGCACAAAACCAACACAAGATGTACCTGGGCATGCTCACACACTTAGTAGCAGAGGGCTGTTCAAAATGTACTATGTCTCCATCTACACAAGGTTATACTGGGCATGCTCATACACTTAGTAGCACAGGGCTGTTTGGGATGCACTCTGATTCTAAACACGGAAGGCCACATTGGCCATGCTATTACAGTTAGATGTAAATAACAAATTGTAATGGACTCTGGTGTTAGTAGTTGTCATTGTTAGCAGGAACGCTGCACTATGTATATCTGACACTGGTCATCTACACAGCGTCTGCTGCTGTCCATCACCTTAGATGTACCATTCTATACCAAGCACAATACTACCACTCACAGTGATGTCTTGCTAGGAGTGGCAACTGCTTGACCAACACAATGAGCCAATGTCCTGCTGTAATTATGAGGTTGTCCAGTGTTTGTAATTCACTGAACATAGACAGGCCTTTGTCACATATCACATGCATCCATGATTCAAGGGAGTGGGGATAATACCTAGGTTGCATTCGCCCATATAGTGCCATTCCAAGTCAAATGTCCTAAACACAGGATAACACCTTGACACCTAGAGGACACCTGCATTGTATGCTTATGCTAACCAGTGCTAGATGTGTAACATTTGTAATCACAGCTTCTCACTGTAGATCCAGCAATGGGGAATACTGAAA